>NC_056743.1:241596100-241868600 GCF_019279795.1 Protopterus annectens
TGGTGGATGACACACCTGCTAGGTCTCCCTAGTACATGGGAATTTGTGACATGTGAAAGAAGCTGATATGGTCTTACTAGGATGATCAGTCTATGGCTGAGAGGTAGAGTGGATTCATGAGAAAGTGTTTTGTGGACAAGAATATAGAGTAGCAGATCCATACATCACTTTATAGGGAGCCAGCTAACATGCAGGAGAATGTTGCTGTGGTGTTCATTTCTGGGACATAGAAGTATGAATCAGCAGATTTTGTTTGAGAGGGTTTGTACAATTTTGATGTTTTTATTAGAGAAACAGACCAATACTGGCTGAAAAGGATCTTTGAACCAGCCCATCTACCCATCCAACAAATCCAATCAATAAAAAAATGAGATTTTCTTACATTGTCTACTCCAATGTTCAAACCCCATAACTTGCAAGTATTTTGTTTCAGTCCATTCCTTAATGCCTGCATACCTTGCTCAGTTCTTTACAAAACATATTCTTTTGACCCAGTCGTATCTTATACCAGTTTGTCTAGAAAAGACCTTTAATATACCCAAGACGGTCTGAACTACCTTCGATAGAAATTCCGCTTGCAAAGCACAATTAATTATAAATAATTTAAACCACGTTACTCACCCCCAGTGCCCTCATAATAGGTCTACAGTTTTTTACCCTTCTTACGAATGCTTCCAGAGGAAAAAAGGTGGGGAATAGGGGACACCTTTGTTTTGCTGCCTGTCTTCTTTAATTTCTTCTGTATATTTTTGACTGTCCTGTACCTTGACTGCTGGTGAACTCTACATTGCTTTCACCATCTAGTAAATCTACCTTTCAGAAACAGCAGCTGTCGATGCCAAAATTCAAGCACGCCTGCATGGGGCCTTTTTTATGAGATTATTTTAACATGACTCCCCCCAATAGTCTAATGAGAGAAGCTCTTCTTTAATTAGACTGGGCAAGACTCTCCTTCTGATCTATATGCTAGCAATCTATCCAAAATCAAGCCATGGGAGTGGGCTGGGGAGAATGCTTAGGGCTTACAAACAGGGGGATTCTAAAGAAATAAAAATGCAAAAAACAGAGAAGCCCAATGTGGCAACATAGCCATGTGAGGCTAGTAATTATGGAAAATGACAAAGCATATAAAAGGTTGAAAGCAGAAGTGGAAGAAACATCTACAAGAATGCTAGCAGAAGAGAAACCAACTTGGTGAGGCAACAAAGGTCCCATTTGAAAGGGAGATGCCAGAAAGGGAACAAGAGCTTTTCTGGATATAGAAGAGAAAGGAAGACTAGAGGGACAAATGCGTCAGACCATGCAAAGATAAGTGAGAGATCAAAGAAACTAAGAAAAAAAGCAATGGTACCGTGCTTCAGTAGAAAAGTATGGGAAAATGCTTACGCTGGAAGTGAGGTAGGGCAGTAATGTGACAGCAGTTCATAGGCACCAGGACAGAGATGAAGTAGGTGAAAAAGGTAAAGCAAAAGTACTTCCCTCCCAGAATCCTATAAATTCTATCCAGTGTGCTGGCAGATCGCCTCAAAGAAACTTTTGTTAGATCACTGCCCAGCAAAGACGTGCCTATGGAATAGAAGAGATCAAGTACAGTACCCTTGCACAAGGTGACATGAGTAGCAAATCCTGACAGATTACAGGCCTATTAACCTAATAGCAATGGCAGAGAAAGCCTTGTAGACAATTTTGAGAAAAAATGGTTGTTCTCTAAGAGGATAATCTCCAAATCAGAAACCAACATGAGTTCATGGTCAAAAAAAGCGGTCAGTCAAATGAAATCCTGTAGTATGACTGGGCCACATAAAAACTTGGCAGAGAAACATGGTAAATGAGGGATACTTGAATTTCACCAAGGTCTCTGACTCAGACTCGCTTAGACAGTTGGTAGAAAAACTGGAGGGGTTCAAGGTATGAACAAGACTGAAGAAATGGACTGCAAGGGCAAAGTCCAGAGTCCCATAATCTACAGTGTGTTGATTCTGCACATACCCAAGCAAACATCGAAAAGGATACAACTCTTTGCTGAGATCATAAAAATAAATGCAGTAGTGGTGGATATGGAGAAGAGTCTAAGGGGCAATTTGGGAAGGCTGACCAAGTGGACAGAAAGCTATCAACTGAGGTTAAGTGCAGAACAATGTAAAGTACTGCCCTTGGACCATGGTAAGAAGCATCAGTTGGGGGTAATTGAACTGATGGTAACAGAACAGTTAAACTGCCAGTGGTTGTTGAGTAAACCATGGTCTGGATGACCAGTAGGTCCAGTAAGAGGAAAACAGTAACAGCATACAGAATACATCGGGCTACATTATTAGGATACAGGTTCCAGAAGCAATGAGGTAATGGCTCCCACTCTATCAGACTATGTATGGTCAGGCCACAGCTTCAACACATAAGGCAACAGAAGGTGAGTGACATCAAGCTGCTAGGAGGAGATTACAGAATATTCATCATAAATGAGCCTATAACAGAGATAAATGATGTGAACCGAGATTAGGGAAGCTAGAGCTCTTCTCACTAAGATCTAGAAGAAACAGAGGACATGACATGGCCGCATAAAGTACAGTTGTGTACACTTACCAAAAATGCAGATGTTCGAGTGTATTCACTGTTGCAGTCATCGCATTTGGGTTATCTGCTTGCAGTAGCCCTCAGTCTGCCTGATTATCAAAGTCTTGGGTCCTGCATCTGTTGCTGTCTCGTCTTCCGTGACATCAGGTAGTCAGGGGTATAAAGCGTGCAGCCAATGCCATTACATCAGTTTTTCTTGCCCCAGATGTCAGGTGCCCCCCCTTAATGGGAAGCAATTATATATACGTATATATATATATATATATATATATATATATATATATATATATATATATATATATAAAAGCTTTTAAGTATAGTAAAGGAGAATAGAGGTATAGCCAAAGGAAGTCAGGGGGCTGGAGGAAGGGTAACCAGGACTGCAACAGTGAATACACTCGAACATCTACATTTATGGTAAGTGTACACAACTGTACTATGTTCTTCATGTTTCACTGCTGCAGTCATCACATTTAGGGTAGATTACTAAAGCTAAGGATGGGAGGAGGAATTTAGATAGCATTAGGACCAGCTATAAGACCATGCAAGACTGCAGTGGCAAAGCCAGCTCTGGATTTAGAGAAAAGTGGCAAATGGTAACGCTTGGTGAAAGTATGTACAGAACTCCAGGTAGCAGCTTCTAGGATGTCTTTGGTAGGGACAACTCTGAAAAAGGCTGTAGAGGTAGATGCAGCCCTGGATGAATAGGGTCTAATCCCCTGTGGGATAGGTTTCCCATGGTGCTTATAGCAGAAATTAATACAATGGCCTATCCATTTAGAAATGGTTTGCTTTGAAATAGCCTTCCCCTCTGCCCCTGCAGCAAATGCCACCAGCAGTTGTTCAGATTTCCTTTGAGGTTTAGTCCTGTCCAAGTAATATCTAAGTTGTCTGTGCACATCTAAGGAATACAGTATCCATTCCCCTTTGTTCTGTGGATTAGTAAAGAAGGTTGGCAACTGAATGGACTGTAACAGCCACACTGGATACCACCTTGGGCATGAAAGAGGGATTGGCCCTGAGGGACATCCTGACCGCATGAAAGATGATGAAAGGTTCCACAGCCATAAGGGCCTGTAATTCAGATACCCTTCTTGCTGAAGTGTTTGCTAAAAGGAAAGTTATTTTCCAAGAAAGGAATTTTAACTCTGCAGTTGCAGCTGGCTCAAAAGGGGGGAAGGGTGAGTTTTTCCAATACAAAATTAAGGTCCCAGGCTGGAGTTGGGGCTCTCCTGGGTGGTCTTTTTTGGGCCCTCTGAGGAATTGCTTGAGAGTGGATGAGAAAAGAGTGGTGGTTCTGTGTTGTAATGAGATGAAATGGCTGAAGCGTGAATTTTGATGGAGGAAAAGGAAAGGCCCCTGTGAAGCATCTCAGTTAAGTATTGAAGAATCTGAGATAAATTGGGTGCTGTTGTGGCCATCCCTTGAGTTTGGTTCCAGGCACAGAATCTTTTCCATTTTTCAGCATAAGATTTTCTAGTACTAGGCCTCCTTGCCTCCAAAATGACATCCAACACTTGTTTACTGAGGGATGGTAATGGAGAGATTAGGTAATTAGCCAGGCTGCCAGGTTCAGGGTTTGATGCTGGGGGTGCAGAATCTGGCTCTCCTGCAGAAACAGCAGGGTAGGGGTATGAGGTAGGTGCCATGGGGCCAGCTGGGACACACTGCGCAAGAGGGGGTACCAGTGTTGGCGTGGCCAGTCTGATGCAATCAGTATCATCCTTGGTTTGTCCTGTTTGATCTTTAGTAGCACTTTGGAGAGAAGAGGCAGAGGAGGAAAGGCATAAACTGATAGATTTTTTCCAGCTGAAGGACAGAGCATCCATTTTCCAAGCTTGTATATTGGGAGTCCTTGTGCAGAATTTGTCCAATTGGTAGTTCTGGGGGGAGGCAAACAGGTCTATATCCGGGATCCCCCATTTGTTGATCAACATGTTGAAAATCTTTGGTTCCAGTTTCCACTCGTGTGGGTCCATGAGATTTCTGCTTAGTTCGTCTGCCAGTGCATTTAGTTTTCCTGGCAGGAATTGAGTCTGTAGATGCACTTGGTATCTCAAGACTGTGTCCCACGGAGCCATGGGTAGTCTGCAGAGGGGGTAAGAATGGGTATCCCCCTGCTTGTTTATGTACCACATAACAGTGGTGTTGTCTGTCTTTACCATTAATTGTCCTGGAAGAATGTGGTCCTTGAAGGCTGTCAGAGCATTCTGTACAGCTAACATTTCTTTTTGACTGATATGCAGGTGCATTTGACTTGGGTTCCATTTGCCCTGAACGCACTTCCCTGCCTGGTGAGCCCCCCATGCATAACCTGATGAGTCTGTTGTTAGGGTTTTGGCGGCAGGGGGTAGAGTGAATGGCAGTCCCTTGTTTTGGTGGCAGATCTCTGCTCACCAAAGGAATTCTAACCGTAGGCAGGGCATGATAGGAATCATTGCTTCCAGATCCTGAGAATGTTGACACCATAGGCTTTTTAGATACCATTGTAGTTTCCTCATATGCAATCTTGCATATGGAATTAGTAGAATGCACGAGGCCATAAACCCCAAGGCTTGCAGTATTTGCCTTGTAGATAAAGAAGTTATGTTCTTACCATAACGTTCCATGTGAGTTGTTCATCTCGCCTTTGTTCTTACATACGGGTTGAGAGCCGATCCCTCGGATCCGAGTCAGCCACATTCCAAGCACTGCATCTAAGAGAAGCTCGAGGCACAGTCCCTATCCCATGATCCTCTCCTGCTAACCCTCAGACCTAGTTTGCTATGAAAACCAGACAACAGAAGACATACTCGCCTACACATGCATACGTATCAATACCCATATACACGTCTATACACAAAAGGTAAGGACCGATACACGCATATATATATATATATATATATATATATATATATATATATATATTATACATGTCCGAATATGAACGCATACACAGAGGCAGGCAGTCCGAAGGGACCATGAGAAAGGACGACCAGCCACCAGTCGTATGTGTTCTTCCAGAACACGGAGGGGGGAAGGAGGGCGGGAATGTAAGAACAAAGGCGAGATGAATAACTCACATGGAACGTTATGGTAAGAACATAACTTCTTTATGTGAAGTTGTTCGATCTCGCCGTTTGTTCTTACACACGGGTAGCATCCCTAGCACCCTAAACCCCGGGTGGCTCACGGGAGAACATTCCTGAGCACAGTGGAACCAAAGGAAGCCCTGTCCCTGGAGGCCCTGTCCACTTTGTAATGAGTAATAAATGTATGAGGTTTGGCCCAGGTAGCTGCTGCACAAATGGTATCTATCGGTAAGCGAGCAGCATGGGCTAAGGAAGTAGAAACAGCTCTAGCAGAATGAGCTTTAGCTTTGAGCGGAGTAGACTGATTGGAAGATGAATAAACAAAGTTTATGCAGTCCAAAAGCCATTTGGATAACGTGATCTTTGTTACTGGAAGACCTTTCTTGTTATCTGCATGAGAAACAAAAAGTTGATCCAATTTCCTGAATTCTTTTGTTCTGACCAGATAAAATCTCAGCTGTCTGTGCACGTCCAATTTGTGCAACATGTATTCCAATTTATTGGTATGGTGCCTGAAAAAAGTGGGAAGTTCTATGGACTGATTAAGATTAGATTCTGAGCAGACTTTTGGTAGAAAGGACGGATTAGTACGTAAGGTGACCCTGTCCGGGTGAAAGATCAGATACGGGGGTCTAATTGATAGTGCCTGCAGCTCTGAGACTCTGCAAGCTGAAGTGATTGCAACAAGAAACAGGGTTTTCCAGGGAAGGTATTTAAGTGGGCATGATGAAGCTGGTTCAAAGGGTGATAACATGAGTTGGGTTAGCATCAGATTTAAATTCCAAGGAAAAACCGGACTTCGAATGGGTGGTCGGAGATAAGTTCCCTTCATGCAAGCTCTACAAAGTCTGTGAGACATGATTGTAGCTCCCCTTTCACCCACATGAAAATAAGATATGGCAGCCAGTTGTACCCTTATAGTGGATGTTGAAGCCCCCTGATGAAAAAGAGTAGATAGAAAATCTAGAATCTTATGAATAGGAGCAACCAAGGGATCTATACCTTGTTTGGAAGCCCAACACATGAAGCGTTTCCACTTGCTCTTGTACAACTTTCTAGTGGTGGTTTTGTGGGAAGAAATCAAAATATGTTGTACTGCTGGAGACAAAAGATCTGATCTGGCTAAGCTGGGAAGTGCAGCAGCCATGCTGTCAATTTGAGGGACGAAAGAGCGGGGTGAAGAACTCCTGACGAGTGGGTCAGAAGGTCTGGCACTGGGTCCAGAGTCCAAGGTTCTTCTATTTGGTGAGCTTGGAGGAAGGGGAACCAGATTTGTTGAGGCCAGAATGGTGCTATCAAGATGATCGTCCTTTCCAGACCTTTGGCTTTCTGCAGAAATTTCGAGATTAGTGGAACCGGAGGGAAGGCATATAGGAGACGCGGGGGCCAATCGTGCACAAGTGTGTCCCTGGGGGCACCCCCCGGTGGGGGAAGTAGGGCGAAATATCTTCTGCATTTTGCATTCAAGGGGGATGCAAAAAGGTCGCAGCAAGGCTGGCCCCATCTGCGGAATATCCTTTCCGCTACTTGACTTTTGAGGGACCACTCGTGAGGCAACAGGATGGCTCTGCTCAGTCTGTCCGCTATTACGTTGGATGTCCCTGGGATGTGCGTTGCTATCAGAAAGTGTCTGGTGGACACAGCCCATTGCCAGATTCTCAGGGCCTCTCTGCATAAGGGGTAAGACCTGGTTCCTCCTTGTCTGTTTATGTACCAGACCAACGACATGTTGTCTGTCTGAATTGCAACTGTCCCCGGAGGCAAGTAGTAGTGAAAGTGTTGCAACGCCAGGAACACTGCTCTCAACTCCAGGACATTGATGTGCAGACTGTACTCCATTTTCGACCACTCGCCTTGAACTGTTCTTCCCTGAAAAAGTCCCCCCCCACCCTATCAGGGAAGCGTCCGTGGTCACTGTGGCTATGGGGGGGGGGGGTGAATGGGCGGCCTATCGTAAGCTCGTGGCTGTTCATCCACCATCGAAGATCCCGCTTGCAAGACTCCGTGAGCAGGATATTGTGTGACAATGGTAGCCATTGGTAAGACCACTGTGCAAAGAGTAGCCACTGGAGGATCCTCGTGCATTCTCCCTAGGGGGACAGCGATAAGGTTAGCTGCCATCATGCCTAAAACTTTCAAGACCTGTGAAGCAGGGACTCTTCTGTTTTGTAGAAGAGTAGAAATCTGTTCTTTCAAGGCTGAAACTCTTGTTTGGGGAAGCCTGATCAGAGTTAAGGTAGTGTCCAACTCCGCTCCTATGAATGATATATGCTATGAGGGCGACAAAGCAGATTATTCGAAGTTCAGTGTTATGCCTAAACAGGAACAGAGATTGATTGTATAGTCCCTGGCTTGCAATAGGTGATGCCTGGTGGTGGCGGTAAGGAGCCAGTCGTCTAAGTATGGAAACACCCGGAATCCTAGTCGTCTCAGGTGGGACGCCACTACTGCCATGCACTTGGTGAACACCCTGGGGGCTGAGGTGAGGCCAAAGGGCAGAGCTCGAAACTGAAAATGACTGGCTCCCAGCCGGAAGAGCAGGTGATCTCTGGATGGCCTGGCCATTTGTATGTGGTAGTACGCATCCTTGAGATCTATAGAGCACATCCAATCGTTCGTTTGAAGAAACGGAAGGATCGATTGTAGGCGTGACCATCCGGAATTTCTCCTTCTTTAAGAAGGTATTGAGTTTGCTGAGGTCCAGTATCAGCCTCCAGTCCCCTGTTTTCTTTGGAACTAAAAAGAACCTTGAGTAAGTTCCGGATCCTATTTGGTCCGCTGGGACTGGCTGGATGACTCTTTTTTCTAACAGCCTTTGTATTTCTATGGCTGCCTGATCCCGCAGAGTGGGTGGAACATCTGGGAATATTTTTTGGGTGGGAGGATTGTTTAAGAGAGGGATGTTGTATCCTCTGGTTATTATGCTTTTTACCCAGGAATTTGAAGTGAGATTTAGCCAGGCCTCTGGGTAAAAAGCCAAGCGACCCCCAACTGTGTCCAGAGTAGGACAGCCGGGCCTCCCCTTAGGAGTGCTGGAAGGGCTTCCCAGGGACGCTATCCTTGTCGCCCTGGTTCTGCGGACCCCCTCTGCCACCTGGGCGGTGTCTTCCATTCCTTCCCCCTCCTCTGCCTCTGGAGGGGGTTTCACTAGGTGTGGATTGGAAAGCTCCCGGAGTCTTCCGGAACCACATTTTTCCACCTCTTTGCCCTTTAGGGTATGGTCTAGAAGGGGCGGAAAAACTGACCCCCTACGGCAGACAGGGTCTTTCCTTCTTGCTCACACCTAGTGAGCGTCTCCTTCACTTTGGGCCCAAACAAGGAGGAGCCATCAAAGGGGGCATTAATAAAGAAAGACTTGAAGGCTTCCGCAAAGGAGTATAGGCGCATCCAGGATTGTCTCCTCAGAGCGATCGCTGAAGCTGCAGCCCTACTTGATCCTTCGGCTGCATACGAAATGAGCCGCATGGATGAGTTAACGATAGAGTTTAGGGTATTGAGCTGTGCTGTCACCTTGTCTGAGACAGCAGCATCTGTGGTACCCTGTAGAGTATCTCCCAATTCCTTAAGGAGATCTCTCTGTAGACGGGTAAAATGAGTGAGATAGTTCAGCGATCGCATGGAAAAAGTCACTGAACTAAAACTGCGCTTCCCGTACCTGTCCATCGTCCTAGAGTCTTTGTTAGGAGGATGAACAGAGGAAGATGCTTCAGACATTTCTTTCTTGGTGACCGCCGTCACCACCATAGCATCAACTGGAACTCCCTTGGTGAGATACGCTTTATCCTGGGGAGCAGTGATATACTTATTGGGCCTCCGAGGGATTGGTTCCAAAGTGTCAGGGGGACTCCCAAGCCCTTCGAGCTATTAAATCCATTAACTCGTCGAAGGGCGGAGTTACCCAGGAGGTGGAAGGTTGAGCCCCAAAAGCCTTCAGTAACACTGACTCGTCTGCAGTGGGGGCAAGTGACTGCCAGTCACCCCTCTGTTTGAGAATTTCCAGGATGTCGGCAAACGAGACATCCTCAGAGGAGGACCATGGGGACCCCTCTGACTCATCCAAGTCGGTGTCCGATGTCAATGATTCCTATGGGGAATCAAGGTGCCTCCTCTTGCACAACCTCTTCCTCGGGACTTCATCAGAGGGGGCATCTGGTGAAGCTTCCGAGGAGCAGGGTTCACCCTCTGAGGCTGACTGAGGCTTTGGGTCTCTACGCTTGGTGAGAACCGGAGGTGCAGAGACAGAACTCGGACCTTTCAGGGAGGGAGAAGAGGAATCTGAAAATGTGAACGTCTTACCAGACAAAACCTTCATCATGGCATCGAAGGCACCGGAGCCCCTGGCCGAGGACTCCACCGGTTCCGAAGAAGATGGTAGCCTCCCCGGGCCCGGAACCACAGGCTCCGATCCAGAGGACGGAGCCGAACTAATCTGCGCCGAGGCACCGAGGGGAAGAGTCAGAACCGAAACTTCGGTTTGACTCTCCCCCCAGAACCGAGGAGAGACTGTCGGCTCCGAGACCCCTCGATGGGTATAGAGGGTGTCAAGGTCAGTGGAGCCGAAAGCACTAAAGAAGGCTTCGGCTCCGGGGGATCAACAATCATCAGATCCTTGACTCCCGACTCCGATGGCTCAATGGGTCTCGAAGGAGGATCGATGGATGGAACAGGAAGGGCTTCAAGCTTCGAAACCAGTTGGGACGAAACCGCAATTAGTTTGGATAAGGCCGTGTTCTCCATCAGTTTCTGCACCACTCGATCCACATCAGTGTCTGACAGTGCTCTGGAGGAACGGGTCGAAGAGGTCACCGAGCGAAGGATCGATGAAGGAAGCACCTCTGACACTGGCTCCAAGACCTGGATCTCGCCCTGAGGCAACAGCTTGGTGCTCGGCTCCAAGGTCTGTGGAGCCAGCGACCGAATCTTAACAGAGGTACTTGGAGCCGATGACCTGGGCTCCGATATCTTCGAAGACTTCGACCCCTTCGAAGACTTGGATGACTGGTCTGCCTTCTCTAATGCCTCCTGAAACTCCGGCTTCAGGAGACCCCTCTCAATAAGTTTCCTGCATCTTTCCATCATAACTCTGCCACTAAACGAGTGGCAGATGGAGCAGTCCTCCTGAAGATGGAGAGGGCCTAGGCAGTAGACGCAGGAAACGTGGTTGTCTGTTATGGACATTTTCTGTCCACACTGGCAACGTTTGAAACCAGACTTGGCTTTCTCCGACATATTAAATAACAAAAAATACAGTTGTAATACTAATATGTAAATATATACACAATAACTAACCTGAATAACACACAGGTAAAAATTTTTTTAACAAGAGTTTAACTAGTAAACTTCACACAGAAAATTCTGACACAGCCCTGACAGAAAGATATTGGCTTAAGGCCTAGGAGCAGCCTACTTTTACACTATTTTAAACAACACACGCACAACTACTACTAACTAATAATAATAATAACTCTAAATATTTTAAACTTTTGAAAAATAAAGAACTTTATATATATATATATATATATATATATATATATATATATATATATAAAAGAATACTGGCCCGAGCTCTCACTCGACGATGACACCTGTTGCAGCGGCAAACTAGATCTGAGGGTTAGCAGGAGAGGATCATGGGATAGGGACTGTGCCTCGAGCTTCTCTTAGACGCAGAGCTTGGAATGTGGCCAACTCGGAGCCGAGGGATCGGCTCCGAACCTGCATGTAAGAACAAACGGCGAGATCGAACAACTTCACATAGCAGGGTTTTTGTGGCCACTAGTTTGAAGTAAGTTGTCAAATGAATTTGTTTCTCTGGCATGAGGAAAGCCATCTGGGAAGTTGTCTTCCAGCTTGCTCCCAGGAATATAATTTGTTGATAGGGTACCAGATGTGATTTCTTCTTGTTTATGGTGTACCCCAGACAAGTTAACACCTTTTGTACAAATGCCAGATGATTCAGACGTATGTCCTGGCTTTCTGCCTGAATTAGACTATCGTCCAGGTATGGGTATATTTGAATATTTCTTTGCCTGAAAAATCCAATGACTGGAGCTGGGCACTTTGTGAATACCCTGGGCGCAGTAGATAAGTCAAAGGGCAGTGCAGAGAACTGATAATGCATGCAGCCTGCTTTGAAGTGTAGGTATTTTCTGCAAGATTCCTTGATTGGGATGTGCAGGTAGGCTTCCTTTAAATCCAGTACTGCCAACCAGGCATCTTTGCCTATCACGGGAAGCAACTGGTGAAGAGTTAGCATCTTGAAATTTGGAATCACCAAAAAGGTGTTTAGTATAGACAGGTCCAGGATAGGACGGCATGAGTTGTCTTTTCTGGGTACTAGGAAAAGTCTTGAGTAGAACCTTGTCCCTTTTCCTCTTCTGGTACAGTCTGAATAGCCCTTAAACTTGAGAGAGAGAGAGAGTACTTGATTTTGAACCTCTGCCCACTGATTTGGGGGTAGATCTGGCCAACCGTTTGGGGTTGGTAACATGTGGAAGTGAAATCTGTATCCTTGGGAAACTATGTTTAAAAAAACATTTGTCCTGGGTAATGAGTTCCCAGTTTTTTGCTTGCACAGCAATCTTTCCCCCTAAAGGGGCAGTCAGTTGAGAAGTGCTTGGATGTTTCAAAGTTAAGTCATTGAGACAGCTTACCATAGGGGGAAGTCTTACTACTCCCTGATTTGGAAGTGGGAGCCCCCCCCCCCCCCCCCACACACACTGCTTAGTCCTGTACGTACCCTGGGACTGAAGCCTGGGTGTTCTGCTGGTTTTGGGTTTGAACTGAGAAGGCCTGGATGAGGCAGGAAAGGACCAATTTTTTGAGGGCCAATGCCTACTAAATCTAGGAGGCTGCACTTGTAAGAAATCTTTAACAGTTTGCATAGATTTAGCTTTTCCTCCATTTTTTTAAGAACTTCTGCTTTGCCGCCAAACAGGTGGTCCTGATTTAAGGGAACATCCAGCAATTTAATTTTAACATGATCTGGCAAAGATTGCTCCTTAAGCCAAGCATGCCTTCTAAGTACAGACCCGGTGATAGCAGCCCTGCAAGATGCCTCTAGTGAATCAAAACCACATTGCAAAGTATGTTTTCCAACCTGTTCAGCAGAATGCATTAAATCCTGTAAATCCTTATTTTCAGCACAATCAGGAATCATCATTTTCTGTTTAAGCAATCCAATAATATGCTGCTGATACTTTAACATATGAAACTGGCAATTTAAGGCCTTGATGGCCAAGGTTGCAGAGGTGTATACCTTCTTACCCAATCTATCCAGGGCCCTGGAATCTCTGTCAGAGGGGGTAGGATTTTTGGTAGTAGTAGCCTTAATGCCCTTGGGTCCCTGTGAAATGGTCTCAGGGTCCACAGTAGGATTTTTAAAAAAGAACTTGTGAGAATCAGGAACCCTGTAATATCTATCAGGTTTTCTGGGAGCAGGAGTTAAAGAGTCAGGGGTCAAGCTAGATACCGAAAAGGCATCGTCAGCAATGTCTAGCACAGGAGGGCTTAGCTAAAGGCCTGTGTTGGGACAGGAGTAAGAAATCTCTAAGCCTATTTTTAGAATCAGAGTAGTCCTGGCTTTCCCAGTGAAAATGTTCCCTAAGAGTATGCAAGGTTTCACCAAAAGAAAAATCTTCTGGCAGTGAAGCAGAGGGAATAGAGTCCTCTGCATCAGAATCCTCATAGGTAGATAAGGGAAATCCTGGTCATCAGAGGAGACAAAAATTTCAGAATCCTGATCAGAAGTATCATAAGCAAATTCAGTCCTAGGTTGGCTTCCCCCGATTAAAGTAATAAGGTCTTCAGCCATTCTTATCATTTGTTTTTTAGGCATAGAGGCCTGACCTGTCTGGGCGAAGGTTTACTAGGCATGGTTCAAGTTTTAGGCCTAGAAGAAGAAGATGGTGTCAGTTTAATATGCAAGTCAGTAGGCCTGAATACACCCTCAGAAGCTGGTGACTGCACAGCAGCTCTGGACCCATCCAAGGAAGAGACATCCGCAGGTTCCACAGTTGAAGCATCTCACAGCATACCGGACTCCGAATGGGTCTCAGTAGAGGCCTGCAAATCTGAAGTAGCGGGTATCAGGGGCTGCGAAAGCTCCTCACTGAGTACCGGCGAACTGGGCGACTAGCTTAGGAGAAGTGTCGTTGGCAGCTTTGGACCTAGGCGGCCTGTCTCTGTCTTTATCTTTGCGGTTTTTCGGAATGTTGGTAGTTGGGTGGCTTACCGAAAACATATCTGGATAATTGAACCAAGCACCAAAATATTTAGAAGCGAAAATGTACCAACGACGAATAGTTCGTGGTTTAAATAAAATACAAAACCGACAGTGAGGTACGTTGTGGTCAGGGCCTAGGCAAGGAATACAGTACGAATGAAAATCTTTATGAGGTATTTGCTTTCCACAAGAAATACAATTACTGACTTTTACTGACATCGGTTTAGAGCAAGACAATGTTTCCCCAACGGGGTACTTAGCTTTAGTTGAAGACTTCGGTTCTAAAACTCGAAAATGAAAATTTCAGGAGTTGGCCGACCGGCACTTGCGAACTGCTTCTGCTTCGGGCACCGCACGGCAAAAAAAGACTGATGTAATGGCATCGGCTGCATGCTTTATACCCCTGACTACCTGACGTCACGGAAGATGAGACAGCAATCGACGCAGGACCCAAGACTTTGATAATCAGGCCGACTGAGGTCTACTGCAAGCAGATAACCCAAATGTGATGACTGCAACAGTGAAACACGAAGAACATCATCATGTCAGGGAAGTGTGAAGAGCTACCATGAGCAGGAAGGATGGCAGAAGGAAGAGGCGGACTGACTAATTTATGAATCTCCAAAGAACTTCTTTTAGGAGCGGGTTGTGGATTCATGAAACAGGCTACCAATATGGACTGAAGACAGGTAAATGACAGAGGCATTCAAGAAGGTATGAGGAGCATGGAAAAAAAGAGTGAAGAGAAGGGTAGGATGGATGAAAGGTAGCTTGTTAAATGCACACAAAATGTAGACGGTCATCAAGTAAGTGGAAATGTAATACAATCTTAACATCAGTGTTCTATAATTGCTTAGTTCCACCCCTGCATGTTATATTTTTGGTAGTGAAACCACTCATGCTCTTGTAAGTGAATAAATCAAGCCCACTGTTTCATTAATGTCATTGAAAACTCTAAACTCTGTGTACAATTGCCCTTTCCCTGCCTCCCTTACCCTTTCATCTCTGCTTCTAACATGCTGTCTCACGGTTTGTAAAATTTACCATAAAAAGTCAGCTTAACCTCACTTTTCATTTTTCTTTATCATCATTTGGTTTTGTTCATCCTTCAGTCCTGCAACAGACACGATTCTTCTCCATTATTTTATTACCTGGGATAAAGACATTCCTTGCTTTTACCCTTCCCTCTGACTATGTGTTCTTTCTTCTCCACCTCTGAAGTCCATTAACCAAATGTTTATTTTAATACCTCTTCTTCTAGTTTCATTACTCACAGAGATCCTGTTTTTTATATTTTTTTCTGGGGAAATATCGGTAGATTCCAAATATGGACTGCATGAATACTGAAAAAAAAAACATGGGATTTTAATGGAATTTGGCATTTTAGGCCAGAGCACTCCTTCAGCAAAGCCAGCATTTCTTCTGATATTTACTACTTACAATACTGTCAGCTTGTTTTATTGAGTGTTCTTTATACAGAATCTGTTTCCATTTTGCATATCTGTAGATGCATTAGAAAACTATAATAATAAAATCACAGTTGTTGTTGTTGTTTGTCTTTCGGCTTTTCCTGGTAAGGGGTCACCACAGTGGAACTCCGGTCCTCTAATGATTGGCAGTAGATTTTTTTACGAAACGCTGAGGTGTCAGTTCCACGCCCAACCTTCAACGAAGGCATGCCCATTTACGCACGTATGTCTTCCGAATGCTACCCAACCGCGGGGAGGACATGCAGACTCCACACAGAAGGCACTCCCAAGCCCAGCTGAGAATCGAACAGAAGAACCTCTTGCTGTGAGGTAACAATGCTACCAATGACTGAAAATTACACTTAACCACAGACATGATTCCTGGATTTCATCACATCAAAATGGAATTTCATTTTTTTTTGAGAACCATAAAGCAGTGTCCCTGATTATTCTTAAGTTGCATGGTGCACCCCTGCAGCTTCTGTAACCTTGCTAATATTCCAGATGTCCCACCTGTTTCTTATCCATCTTACTTTTTATGGTATTTTATATATATAAGGCTTTCCTGGCCTCCTATTAATACATATTTAACGTGGATGAGATTGTGAGGTTTTTGACCACATCTTTTATCAGCTATTTTTAGTTCTCATTCTTTTTTTATTATTATTCTTACTTGTGTAATGGCTTTCTTTTCATTACCACTTCTTTTCCTGCACTGCATCTGTATCCCATTACCACATTAGAGAGACTATGGGTTTCAAAGACATCACTTCCAAACTGCTACATGCCTTATCTCTGCCTATTTTCCTAATATCCTGTCTGCCCAGTTCTTTTGTGTACTTACTACCATATCTTGAGAAGGCACATTCTCTTCTTTCATTCTCATACCTCTCTATATTCACCCGGGTCCCTTTTTCTATCTGGTCCATCTTTTTTTTTTTTTTTTTAACAGCCTGTCTAAACCAAACAACAATACCATCATATTGAAATTACTCCTAAGACACTCAGAATCTACTACTGTTTTCATATTTTCTAGGTATCAAAGAATGGTTGAAAGAATTCCCTTCCGGTCAATGCTTGGACCACAGACATGAACTGTGTATCTCTTCCTCGCCATCACCTCAGTTTTCAAATTATCCATCTTCCCTCTCTACTTTTTATAACTTTACCACATATATCCAGTTATGCTAAAATGCAGCAAAATTATCACCCTTCTGATCCATCTTTAACGCATTCTGTCACCCAGGTTTTGAGGTCTTTTAAGTAACTTATCATTTATAGTTCTTGTAAAATTATTGTGTGAGCATCTTCACTGTACTATTCCAAAAATATTCCTCTTTTCCACACTTGTGATTTCCTAACACATTCTATGCTAGACTTTCAGCTACTCCCCTTCCACTTCCTTCCTCTATCATCTCATATCAGTTTGAGCAACTCAAATTCACTACTTCTATGTACACCTCTTCTAATGCTGACAAGAGATAACTTCTATGGCACACACTAACAGTGAGTAACAATACATTCCTAACACACTTCCTTCTCCTCTTGATCTATAATAAAACATTCTCATACTGATCCTCTCATCCACCCTCTTAATGTACCCTATAATCTTAGCCATAAGTTGCCCTTTTTTACATGTAGCCCCTGTCCCTCTTTCTTTTTACCCCTTTCAACTCATCTGCCACAACTGTTTTGTCATTCCTTTCAAGCATACCTTTTCTGTCTCTCATTATTTCAATTATTATTATTATTTATTGAAGTCCCTTCTCCAAAATGGCTCAAAACTGCACTATCAATACATGTATTAATGCAAGAAGGGCATTTTTAAAGAATGATACATGAAGGGTCTAAAAGACAGGGTGAGAGGAAGAAAGGCCCGTGAAAACATTGTTCGAGAAGGTAATAGGGGTAACTGCAGAACATGTATTAGAAGAAAAAAATATATAGGAAAGGGATGGAATGATCTCCAAACTCCAGAAACACATGTAGGCTGATAAGTAACTCAAAGAAATAATATGAACAAATCTGGGAAGCAGAGAAAAGAAGAAGTACAGGGAAATCAGTAAGACAGCTACGATTATTTGGGAAAGTAAGCTAACAAAGAAGTGAGACATGTGGACAACATTAGTAAAGTAAAGGAGGCATCTCATGTGAGCCAGCAACCGAAGATGACATAAACCACGCATACTTCTTGCTAAAGGAGAAAGGGCAAGAAAATAAAAATGAGTAAGGCTTAAGCATTACTGCAGAACAAGTTCTTCCTCTTCAAATGCAACAGGACATAAGCACGATGTCAGCCTGAGAGAGGAAATGTTAACTAAAATAAAACAGAAAGTTAAATGAACAGATGGAAAGATTACATTAAATAAGCTAAAGCAGATAAAGTCTAAAAGGACTGTAGGGCAAGATAAGAGGATAGCGTTTATGCAAAGATTCTCAAGAGGTGCAAATGTTGGAAGGGAACCATATGTGGTTCTTTGGTAACTTCCTGCAGACACATATGAGGATTGAGGAAAAAGATAATATGGCCATACTTTGCATGGGATAGAATAAATCAAGAGAACTAAAAACTGAGAAATCCCACATTTGAAGGACACATATCGAAAAAATATTTGTGTGACTAGTTTTGTTTGACTTAAATGATGTTTTCTCACTGACATCAAAAGGATCAACCCCAACCCCCATTAAGAGGAACAAACCATCTTGTTTAATGCAGGAGGATTCACCTCTGCATTCTGCATACCTTGCACTATTTAATATCACTGAAGATTGCATCCTCCCATGAAAAACTCAGTAATGGGACTGTCAGCAACTAACACAACCTTCTCTCCTCTTCCACAGCTGTTACCTTCCAGTGTAAAAGCATTTATCCAGAGTCATATGTACAGTGCATCAAGGTATCAAGTGTGTACACTGGAGACAGTTTCCTTAATTCAAGTGCAGTTTATTTACAGTCGGGGGGGGGGGGGGGGGAGTAAAACTGAAGGTCAAACCTACCTTAAACAAAATCAGCATATTCTTGATTAACACAATTGTGGTTACTTACAATTCAACTTTAGTCCACTTTTAAAGTCTCACAAAACAAAGCACAGGTGTATAAGTAAACTTACCTTAACAGTAGATGTTCGAATGACCACTGCTGCAGTAGCTTTAGCTATATTGGTTATATCCTGTTAAGGATATAATGGCCAGCCAGCTTCCAAAGCTTAAGGACATGTTCCACATGTCAAAACCATTAACCAGCCTGAACACAGCTAAAGAAAAAGAGTGGTTTGGGTGCCATGCTCTTCAGAGCTTTCATGCCAACTTAAAAGAGGGAGGCTACATCCAGGAAAAGGTTAATGTTAGGAAAATAAAGGCCCACACCCTGGCAATAAAAACATATAAAAATAAGGGGACGAGGGGAGGGAGAAGCTACTGCAGCAGTCTTCATTCAAACATCAACTGTTACTGTAAGTTTACTAACGTAACTTTACTATGCTCATCAGTTGATCACTGTTGCAGTAGTTTTAGCTACAAGGGGAGACCACCATAACTTAAACTGAGGAAGAATAAGGATCCAGAAGACCCTGGAAAATGGCATTGGCAAACCTTGTCCTAGACTTGGAGAAGGAATCTACTTTTTAGTGCTTTGTAAGGGTGTGCACAGAGGACCAAGTTGCCACTTTTAAAATACTTCTAGAATCCAACCCTTTCCAAAAAAGTCACAGATGAAGCCAAGGACCTGTTAGAGTGAGCCTTGATCATGCCTGGAAGTGCCTCATTGCAGAGGGTATAACAAAAGACAACCATTTGGATATAGTCTGCTTTGAACAGGTTGGCCTTTCTTCTTGCCTTCACAAGAAATTAATAACTGATCAGAGTTCCCAAAAATGTTAGTTCTGTCAAGTTAATATATACAATGTCTGTAGACATCCAGAGTATGGAGGATCATTTCCCTCTTGTATTTTGGAACTGGAAAGATGACATTGAGATGGATAGTTTCGATAAAAATAAATTTGAATACCACTTTAAGCAGAAAGGCAGGATAAGTTCTTAAGGAAACGAAAATGAGATAAGGTTAAACCACCAGAAGAACCACCAACTCTGTGGAAAATGAGATAAGGTCGACTAACCATAAGAGCCTATAACACAGATACTCCTTTTGCAGAAGTCAGAGCAAACAGCAAAACTGTTCTCCATATTAAGAAACTTGTCAGCCTGATGAGCTGGTTTAAATGGTGCAAGAGGTAATTTTTCAATGGCAAAATTAAGATCCTAAGGAGGTGCCACCTGTGTTCTAAGAGGCTTGGTTTGAAACACCCCTTTCAAAAAACATTTTCCCATGGGATTACACTGAAAGAGGAGGATCAATGGGCAGATATGCTGCAATGTCAGAAAAAAATGTGCCTTCATAGGGTGGCAAGATAGGCCAGAGGATAATAATTCACACAAATATTCTATAACCAGAGAAAGACTATCCTTAAAAGGTTCCTGGTTTGTTTCTCTTTAAAACAAAAACACCTTTATTGAAATATCACTTGTGACAGAGGCAAACTTACATTTATATAAAAGTAATCAAACCATATTAATAGGGGGACTTCCAAGATGACTGCACATTGAGTAACAGCTTAAATTCTAGCTCTCCCAGACTGAAAACAGAACTCAGTAGAGAAGGCCAGTAGACTTGTGTCTATGGGTAAATTTCTGTAACAGGCTTGTAAGTGTACTGCCTGGATGCCGGGAAAAAAGAAATATAGGGGACCTGGAAAAAATCAAATACAAAAAGTGAGGAAGAAACACTGACTGGGGAAAGTTCTGCAGCTGTTCAGCAAAAAGCAATGCAATCTCCAGGCATGAAATCCAGTAACCTACAGGAAGATGTAAGACAAATGTACACAGACCTGGTTAAAATAAATGAAACACTGATGGAGTATAGCAACACAAACAACAAAAGGTTGGAAACAATGGAAGAAGCTTTAAACAGATATTTAGATGAGGTGATAAAGCTGCAAAACAGAGGTCTAAATGAAGAATAAGCTGGCTGAATATGAGACTGCTCAAGAAGAAATGTTTGAAAAAGTAACAGAACTAGAGGACAGAGCACGTAGGGAAAACTTGAGATTTTCAGCTATACTAGAGAAGCTGGAAGGAACATACTGCATTAATTTTATGAATGCTAAAAGAAGCAACTGGACAGGTATTCCACAGAATGAGTTGTTAGTTGAAAGGCACATTGTGTATATGCTCCAAACCTGGCTATGAGAAAGCAACCTAGACCTTTAACAGTAAAGATGCAATCCTACCAGTAAAATGAGTTGATTTTGACAAAAATGCAACAGAAGAACAAATCACTAAAAGTGGGAGACAGCAGTGTTTGTGGAGAAGGATTAATCATTGTAAACCAGGGCAGAAGAGGAGCAAATTTATTACACTATTCAGGGAATGTCAAGATGCAGGTGTGATATTCAAACTGCTATACCCAGCTGTCTTCAAGGTATTCTTCCCCGGAGGGACAAAATCATTTTTTGATGAAGTACATGCTAAGGAGAAAACACAAGTCTGTCCAAAAAAAGTAAGCTGTGAAACAGAAGGAGATTCTGCTTTTTGTTCTTCTAGTAATAAAGACCACAGAGAAGAGACTGTACCTGTGAAACCTTACCCAATGTTTCAATGGAAAATGTTGGAGGGAAGGAAGGGAGCATGAGAGTTGACTAGAAAAATCAAGAGTATGTTGGAAATGAAGCAGAGACAGGATTTGAGAGATGGAGATGAACAGGAATAAAACCACTAACTTAATTTGGGTTTACAGTGCAATAATTCTTCTTCTCTTTTGGCTGTTCCCATTAGGGGTCACCACAGCGGATCATCTGTTTCCATTTCTTCCTGTCCTCTGCATATTGCTCTGTCACACAAACCACCTGCATGTCCTCTCTCACCACAAACATAAACCTTATCTTAGGCCTTCCTCTTTTCCTCTTACCTGGCAGCTCCATCCTTAGCATCCTTTTCACAATATACCCAGCATCCCTCCTCAGCACATGTCCAAACCAACACAATATTGCCTGACTTTGTCTCCAAACCGTCCAACCTGAGCTGACCCTCTAATATACTGATTCCTAATCCTATCCATCCTTGTCACACCCAGTGCAAATCTTAACATCTTTAACTCTGCCACTTCCAGCTCTGACTCCTGCCTTTTTGTCAATGCCACCGTCTCCAACCCATACAACATAGCTGGTCTCACTACCCTCTTGTAGACCTTCCCTTTCACTCTTACTGGTACCCATCTGTCACAAATCACTCCTGACACTCTTCTCCACCCATTCCACCCTGCCTGTACTCTCTTCTTCACCTCTCTTCCACACTCACCATTACTCTGAACTGTTGATCCCAAGTACTTAAACTCATCCACCTTTGCCAAGTCTACACCCTGCATCCTCACCATTCCTCAATCCTCCGTCGCATTCACATTCACATATTCTGTCTTAGTCATACTGACCTTCATTCCTCTCCTCTCTAGAGCATATCTCCACCTCTCCAGGGTCTCCTCAACCTGGTCCCTACTCTAACTACAGATCACAATGTCATCTGCAAACATCATAGTCCATGGGGCCTCCTGTCTGATCTCATCTGTCAACCTGTCCATCACCATTGCAAAGAAGAAAGGGCTCAGAGCTGATCCTTGATGCAATCACACCTCCACCTTAAACATATCTGTCACTCCCACTACAGACTTCACCACTGTCACACTACCCTCGTACATATCCTGTACCATTCTTACATACTTCTCTGCTACTCCTGACTTCCTCATACAATACCACAACTCCTCTCTAGGCATCCTATCATATGCTTTCTCCAAGTCCACAAAGACACAATGCAACTCCTTCTGACCTTCTCTATATTTCTCCATCAGCACTCTCACAGCAAACATTGCATCTGTAGTGCTCTTTCCCAGCATGAAACCATACTGCTGATCACTAATCATCACCATTTACAATGCAATCATTACATTTGTGAAATATGACAGAAGTAAATCTGGAAATTTCAGAATTTTTTGGACTTGTGGAGTTTAAGGCATATACCCTAGATCATGTCATTAATGTTCAGAAAAGTGCTTTGGAAAGGGGAAGAGGAGGGAGAAAGTTAACTGTAAGTAAATATATTTTTTTCTTAAATAGTACTATGTTTGTGGTGTGTGGTTTTCTTTATATGCTATAACGTAAAGTTTTCTCAGTTATTTTTTAAGGGAAATACGAATTGTAAACAGGTGCTGCTGTTCTTTTTTTTTTTTTTTCTCCTTTCTTTCTTTCATTTCTGTTCAGTTTGAAGAAATGTAGATATTGCAATGTGAAAGAAAAAGCCCGGTAAAAAAGCATGACAAGAGAAAAATGAATGTGCTTTTTTCATTCTTGCATAGGGGAATGACTGGATTAAGAACCTGAGATTGATATAGTAACCAGTTTTGAGAGACAGCAAGTAAATGAAAAAGAATACTGAATATTATGAGGCTTTTTCTAGCAAATACATGTTTGCTTAGTTGCAATTATGTAGCTGGTCTTCATGTTTCCATTGAAACAATCTGATAAAGAGAAACTGGTTGTCTGGTTTTCATGTATCCATGGAAACAATCAGATAAAGAGGAACTGGCTACAGTCTAGTGGAAAGTGACTGGCTGATGGAAAAAAAAAGAAAAGAGAAATTGGCAAGGACATAATGTTCTCTGGAAGCATTCAGGGGTTTTCCCAGTTGGGAGAGCTATATAGCTAAGACAAAACCAATTAGCACTTAGAAGTGCAGGCTGCACCATCTGTTCTAGCATGCATAACCTTTCTTTTGGGTTAACTCAAATGGATATGACAAGAAACAACTGTATAAATGTTCAACCTGCCAAACAGTGTATGCATGTAACACAAAATCTGGAACTAGACATTTAACAAAAAGGTGCTATACATAAAAATGGGAATAATAACTTTTTAATGCAATGACATTTTCTGTAATGCTTTTAAATGTCAATGGTCTCACAGATAAATGCAAAAAAGAAATAATAGTGAAATATATTAAAAGCAGTAGAATGCAAATAGCTATGTTACAGGAGATACACTCAGAAAGAACCGAACATGTGAATTTGATAAAGAAAGGTTTTCAGGATGGTTATTCAGCAGAATAACTGGGACAAAGGAAAAAAGGAGTACTAATATTAACTGCAAGAGGAGCTCCAATACTGATAGAAGAGGATAAAAAAGATAATAATTTTATTTTATTTTTTTATTTTACATTTGTTGACCGGGCTAGTCTAGCTGGATATATGTCCATTTTCAGTAGAGGCCCGGGGAGATAAGCTCCAAAGTTCAATCACAGTACATATCTACAGAAGTACATATATGAGATTGACTACATTAATAATAACTAAAGCAGTATTAGGTAAAAAGTGGTTACAGGTATATAGAGTATATAACACAAAATATTGACTAAACATAATACAATTTATCATGAGGCTGCAATTTAACTGTTCAGAAAGATTGATAGTAAAACACATAATATAATTCTAGATATAAGAAGGGGAAAAAGGGAAAGTAAGACTGGAATAGAAGATGAGTAAGAAAATTCTAATTGTGAAGACTGGAACTTTTATGAGAGTATACTAATAGGTAAGGCTAGTTAGTAGAGGTAGAATTGTAGTTGAATTCTGATGAGATTGTTACTGAGCTGAGACAGTGAGGTAGAAACAGGTAGCTAGAGCATATAAGGTGGGGTTGAAACATGTAGTGAGAGCATGTAGGTTAGTCAGGTTTAGTACAGGGGCACATTCAATGTGTTTTAAGGAAGAGCTTAAGTTTATTTTTGAACAAGGAAATAGAGGGAAGTGTAGAAAGTTCAGTGGGGAGTAAGTTCCAGATTTTCCCAACAGTATTAGTGAAGAGAGAGTCTCCAGCTCTATTGTTTGATTTGTTAATTTTTATGAGGATTTTTTGTGAAGATCTTAGGGATTTCAGGTTATTGTAGGGATGAATAAGGTTAGATAGTATGGGTGTCTTAGCAGGTTGATAAAGAATTTTATGGGCAATGGTCACAGTTGATTATATTTTAGCTGTTGCTGTAATTCAAGCCACCCTAGGTATTTTAGATTAATACAGTGGTGTGTTTTAAAAGGGTTACCAGTGGCAAATCTGGCTATGTTGTTCTAGGAGTTTTCTAGTTTTTTAATGTTATTTTTTGACAGGTTAGTGAAAATGGGAGAGGCATAGAGTAGGGTAGAGATTAGATGGGTGCGGGTGATAGTTATTCTAGTTGCAGGAGTGAGGAAGGGTTTGATCCTGTATAGAGAGCCTATTTTCCTGTTAGCTGTTTTCAAGATATTATTAATATGAGTGTCAAAGTTAAGGTTGTTGTCTATGGTGATACCTAGCAGTTTGGTAGTAAGATCCTGGGATATAACAGTGCTATTATGGGAAGCTATAGTGAAGTCAATTGCTGGAGATTTATTGGTAGGTGTAAATAGTAGAAGTTTAGTTTTTTGGGGGTTTAGTATGAGACAGCGTTTTGTAAACCATAGTTCTACTGTGCTAAATAAGTTCTCTGTAAGGAAGTGAAGTTCAGATTCAGATGTGGCTGAGCATATAAGTGTAGAATCATCTGCGTATTGTATGCATGTAGCTTGGGGAACTGCTTTGTGAAGGTCATTGATGAATAAGGAAAATAGGAGTGGGCCTAGTATGGACCCTTGAGGGACACCAATATTAACGGGTAGTTGGGTAGAAATAGTGGTATTCCAGAGCACAGCTTGATGTCTGTTATTTAAGTAGGATAGGAACCATTTTATAGCTAGTGCATCAAGTGACAGAGATTTCAGAATGTTTATGAGTATATTGTGATTTACCATGTCAAAAGCTTTGGACAGGTCAATGAAAAGTGCAGAGGAGAGCATGTTAAGGTTGAGTTTTTTGTTGATGGTGTCCATGAAGGAGAGGAGGGCAGTAGTAGTGCTGTGGGAAGGTCTGAAGCCATGTTGGGAGTTGGAAAGCAGGTTATTATGGAGAAGGTGGT
Organism: Protopterus annectens; assembly: GCF_019279795.1. Classification (NCBI taxonomy): domain Eukaryota; kingdom Metazoa; phylum Chordata; order Ceratodontiformes; family Protopteridae; genus Protopterus; species Protopterus annectens. Next base: position 241,621,462 of record NC_056743.1, read on the forward strand.
CTAGTAATTGCCTATGGATGCACCTTTCCATAACCTTAGATAAAGGGGAGAGTAGGGCTATGGGACGATAGTTGGAAAGGTCAGTGGAGTCTCCCCCCTTATGAAGGGGAATAATATGTGAATAAGTGAATGAGTGAATAATGGCAGATTTGTAGTGCTAAGGGTGCACTGGTAAGGGAGGAGGATTACATTGGTATGTTTTTTATTTTTATTTATTTTTATTTATTTATTTTACATTTGTTGACCGGGAAAGTCCGACTGGATACATGTCCATTTTCAGCGGAGGCCCGGGGAGAAAAGCTCCACAGTGACAATAATATAATGCATAGATATAGTAGATCGAGGTAAAAAATAGACAATGCCTAGAACTATGGTACAAAAACAAAACAAAACAAATTCATTTACTATACTAGAATAATGCTATAGAGGAGATTTCATACAGTAAAGTACATTGATCTTAAACATTCTATAGGATACATAACTATTTATACTGCTTCTGGTATACTGATACTCCATCCAGAACTATCCATTTCAGTTAAGAGGAGAGAGAAAGAACTGTGAGCGAGGGGCTGAAACTAGGGAAGTTTCTATACTTGTATGAGAGAGGATTAGTCAGGACTTGAGCACTGGCAAAGCCAATTTAACTTTAGATGTTGATTTAATCTTTTTTTGAAAACAGATAGGGAGGAAGTGTAAGTAAGGCTAGTAGGGAGAGAGTTCCATATTTTGCCAATAGCATTGCTAAAAAGTGAATCCCCACCTACATTGTTTGCTTTGACTGTTTTAACTAGAAGCTTGTTGGAGGAACGCAAACTACTAAGATTGTTATAAGGTCTTATTAAGTTATTCAGGGCTGGAGTTTTGTCCGGTTGGTTCAGGATTTTAAATGCTTCCATAAGCTGGGTTTGCTGTAGGAGGTTGGTGAATTCTAACCAGCCTAATTTTCTTAGGTTGACACAATGGTGTGTTCTATAGGGCATTTCCGTCGCAAATCTGGCAATTTGATTATAGCAGCGTGTTAGTTTGTTTAGTTCTGTTTTTTTGAGATTAGTAAGTATAGGGGAGGCATATAGGAGGGAAGAGAGGAGATGTGAGCGGGCCATAGTTACTTTCGCTATTGGAGTTAGAAAAGATTTGATCCGTATAAAGACCCAAGTTTTTTGTTAACGGTTTTGATGGTCTGATTAATATGGATATCAAATTTAAGTCTGTTATCTATGCATACTCCTAATAGTTTTGTATAGGAGTCTGGAGAGATGACAGTCCCATTTTTGGATTGGATAGAAAATGATATAGGTGTGGACTTTTGATTGGGTTGGAAGAGTAGTAATTTGGTTTTGTTTGGATTAAGGATCAGTTTACGTCCTAATAGCCAGTTTTCTACTGTCCTAAAGCATGCTTGGGTTTTGGATAATAGGTTGTCAGGGTTAGTATCAGCACAGACTAATGTCGAGTCATCTGCATATTGAATGCAGGATGCTTCAGGGATGGCTTTATACAGGTCATTTATGAAGATAGTAAACAGAAGAGGCCCCAATATGGATCCTTGGGGTACTCCTATGGTATTAGGTAGGAGGTTGGAAAGTTTGGAATGCCAAAGCACGGCTTGTTTCCTATCAGAGAGATACCCATGAAACCAATCTAGAGCTAATTTGTCTAGGTTGAGATTTTCTAATGTTTGATGTAGTAGCTGGTGGTTCACCATATCGAAGGCCTTCGATAGGTCAAGAAATAGTGCTGAAGATATTTTTTTGTCATTTCGATAGTGATTGATAGTATCGGTGAAAGAAAGAAGTGCAGTGGTTGTACTATGGTGGGGTCTAAAACCGTGTTGTGTATCCGTTAGTAATTTGTTCATGGTAAGGTAGTGAAGGAGTTGTTTGTGTATACATTTCTCCATGATTTTGGCCAATGGTGACAGTATAGCTATGGGCCTATAATTAGATAGATAGAGTATGTATTTATATTCTACCTAAAAGGTGGGATAAAATTAAGGTGGAGTTTTAAAATAGGGTGGAAACAAAAGAAAGGGAGATATGGTTAAGAAGTAACAAGAATTATTTAGAGGGACTGACAAATGCTAAGTACTGATGAATAGGGGGAATCTCAAAGAACAAGAAGAGGATCAACTGCAGAATACTAAGCAGAAAATAGGGGATTACCTTGATGATATGCACAAGTTTAGAAAGATTGCTGTTACGCAACTGTTTTTTGATAATAACACTATTGCATAAAAACTTTTAGTGCAATGATTCAGACAACAGAAAGTAGAAAAAGCTGTTGCCAAGCTTAGGGAGCCTATAACAAGGAAAGTAACAAGAGATCCTGTAGAGGCATTAGAAATATTTTGGAAATTCTACGAAAGTCTCCATAAAGCAGACAAATATGGAAATCAAGAAAGGATACAAATGGAAATGTTTATGGAAGACTTAAAAATGACAAGATTAGAGGTAGATGAGGTTCAGTTACTAATGGTTAGGATAGGAGGAGATGAGATAAAAATTGTGATGTATAACCAATCTACAGGAAAGTCCCTAGGAATAGATAATATTCTTGTGGAAGTTTGGAAGCTAGGAGGGAAAAAAATAATAAAGATCTCGAAGGTTTTGTTTAACAGTATTTTAAGAGGAGAAAAAGAACCAACATTCTGTAAGATAGAAGTGATAGCTGTAATATCAAAAGAGGGTAAAGATCCATCAGACCCAGCTTCATGCAGGCCCATTTCAATACTAATCCATGATTATAAAGTGTTCATGTCTACAATGACTAAAAGAATGAAAAAAGTAATTCCAAAACTGATGGATATTGATCTATGTGGTTTTGTGGAGGGGAGGCAAACATTAACAAAACTTCCATAATCCAGAGGGAAGCAGAATGTAAGAAAATACCACTGTTGTTGGTGGGTCTTGATGCAGAGAAAGCATTTGACAGAGTAAGCTGGGACTTTATGATTAGAGCAATGGAAGCATTTGCACTTCCTGAAAAAATTATAAGGTTGATTAGGAGGAAATGTGAGGGATCGGTGGTAAAAATTAAAGTGGGTGGGGGTCCTTTCTGATAATTTCTGCTTGAGCAGAGGAACCAGGCAGTGGCTTCCTCTTTCCCCTTTGTTATTTGCATTATATTTAGAACCAATGGCAAAGAAAATAAGGGACTCACAAATTCAAGGATATAATTGGCACGGTAGTCAAGAAAAGCTGTCTCTCTTTGCAGATTATTTATTAGTTATGTACTTACCATAACTTGGTATCTGTGTTGTCTTCTTTCATTCCTCCTCATGAATGGGTTACGGATCCATGCGCGGAGCTGACTCAGCCACTGTTCTTCAGACTATGATCCAAGTCTCGAGCTCCTTCCACTACCCATAATACCCTGCACTCTGACTTCTTCAGATCGAGTTTGCTACCCATGTACAACAGCTAGCAGAGAGAAAAAGCAACACTTAACTCTACAGAAAAGGAAAGAAATCCTCATTTCTCCAAAACCAGAGGCTCAAGAGGGAACCAAGAAAGTATAGTTGTGCAAAATCTTACCATAACTTTAGAAGTCTTTCTCCTCTATATGGTGCTGTATCCATAACATGAGGGAGTCTGCCTCTGGTTGACTCGTACATCTGGCCATTATACAACAGATAAATGCTACTGCAAAGGTATGTGCGATGGTCCACATCACCCAGTGTACGTCGGCCATAAACGGACATCAGGTACAAAGCGAATGTCAGCACGTACCTACCTCAGAATTGAATGCTGCCGAGAACCAGCAACTATGGAGTGGATACGCAGGAGTCAGGCAAGCATCAGCAGGAAGGCAGGGTGGGAGACCATGCAGCAGCATACAGAAGAGAAGGACATCTAAAATTATGGTAAGATTTTACACAACTATACTAATTCCTCCTATTCAAATGCTGTTGTATCCATAACATGAGGGAGAGTACAAAAGCTCATGCTATTAAGTACTGGAAGGTGGAAACAGAGACATTCTCCACAAAGCCATGAAGAATGGCCCTAGCAAAACCTGCTCTGGACCTGGAAATGGTGTCCAACTTGTAGTGCTTAGTGAAAGTGTGGACAGATGACCATGTAGCTGCTTCTAAAATGGCAACTATATCCAGACCCTTAAAGAAGGCCCCAGATGAAGACACAGTCCTAGTGGAGTGAGCCATCACTTGGAAGGGGAGCCTTTTGCCATGGGCTCTGTAGCAAAAGGAAATAGTTTTAGAGATCCAGGAGGAAATGATTTGCTTGGAAACAGGGTGTCCTAGGGCTCTTGGGTGATAGGAGACAAACAGTCTATCTGATTTGCAAATGGATTTGGTTTTGGTCAAATAGTATCTGAGTTGTCTATGTACATCCAAGGAGTGATGGATCCTTTTGCTGGAGGACTGAAGTGAAGGAAAGAAGGTAGGGAGAGTGATGGCCTGATTTAGGGAAAGTTCATTAACTACTTTGACCATGAAGGATGGGTTAGTATGTAGGCAAACCATGTCCTTGTGGAAAACTGTGAAGGGGGAGAGGCCATAAGGGCTTGCAATTCAGTGACCCTTCTGTCTGAAGTAATAGCCACCAAGAGAATAGTTTTCCATGTGCAGTGTTGGAGAGTGCAATCCTTGGCTGGCTCAAAAGGAGGTAAAGTCAGCTTTGCCAAAACAAAATTAAGGTCCCAAGGAGGGGGAATAGGCTTCCTTGATGGTCTAATGTGTAGCACCCCTTATAAAAAGAGTCTGGAAGCCAAAGGAGGGGAGAGAGGTAAGCATGCTGAGATGGCAGATAGATGTGCCTTAATAGAAGAGTATGACAATCCAGGGTTCATCAGTTCACAAAGGTAAGACAGGACCATTGGAGGCCCTACAGACAGTGGTTGAAGTTCTTGTTTTAGACACCAAAGAGAAAACCTTTTCCACTCGGATAGATAGGATTTTCTGGTACTGGGTTTTCTGGCCTCTTGCAGAACCTGAAACACATCCTCAGTATAAAGTTGTCTAAAGGGAATCAATGCCCTTCACCCACCGTGTAAGGTTCATGGTGGTTATTTGGGGGTGTATGACAGTGTCCTTCTCCTGTGTGAGTAGTCCATCCTGAGGGGTAACTTGTGGTGATTGCCCTTGGCTAGATGATGTAGAAGGGGGAACCATTGCTGCTTTGGCCAAAAGGGGTCACCAACAAGATTTGAGGTTGTTCTCTCTGAATCTTCAGCAGAACCTTTTGAATGAGAGGGAAGGGGGGAATGCATAAGCGAACATCCCCTTCTATGAGAATGAAAAAGCGTCCACGTTCCATGGCCCAGGGGAGAGTACCCTGGTGCAGAAAGTTGGGAGTTGTCTGTTCATGACAGAGGCAAACAGGTCTACCTGAGGTATACCCCATCAATTGACCAGGTCCATAAAGACATCCCTGTTCAACATCTATTCTTGGGATGGAGTCATGGACCTGCTTAGAACATTTGCCATCACATTCTCGGTAGACGGTATGTAGACAGCTAAAATGGATACTTGTCTCTGTCGGGCAATCTCCCACGCCTGCAAAGCCAATCTACACAGGAGGTAAGACTTTCTCTCCCCTTGCTTGTTGATGTACTACAGAACAGTGGTGTTGTCTGTGTACCATCTCAGCACTGAACACTGAATATTAGGAGCCTCAGAAACTCCCTGACTGACAGAGATTGGAGAGAGAAAATTGCCTGGAAATAAGAGATGAGGGGCAGAATCTTTTCTGGACGAAGACAGGCTATCATTTGTCCTGTGAGAATCCTGCATCCCAAGAGCACATGATCCTGGGAGGCGATCAGAGAAGACTTTTGAAGGTTTATGGTAAACCCCAGGTGACTCAGAAGGGAGATGGTGAAGTCCAGGTGTTGTTGGACCATCTGAGGGGATGATGCCTGGATGAGGATATCGTCCAGATAAGGAAAGAGTTGGATCCCCTGCATTCTGGTGAAGGCAATGACTGGGGCCAGACATTTTTTGAATACTCTTGGGGCCGCAGAGCGACGAAATGGCAAAGCACAGAAATGAAAATGCACAGAACCCATTGAAAAACAAAGGAATTTCCTGAAAAGTAAATGGATAGGAATGTGTAGGTAGGAATCCTTTATATCCAAGGACACCACGAAGGCCTGAGGAATGATTAGGGGAAGGACAGTAGGCAGGGTCAGCATCTGGAAGGAGGGGACCTTGAGAAATGTATTCTGGTGGAACACATCCAGGATTGGTCTCCAAGGACCTTCTTTCCTGGGAACCAGGAATATTCTGGAGTAGAATCCTTTTCCTGTTAAATGTAGGGAAGCCTCTTGAATTGTGCCTTGTGAGAGGAAGGCCTGCAGGACTGGAGAAAAGAAAGTAATTTGGTCTTGAGGGGGTTGAGGAATACCTTTGAAGATAGGTCTGGAATTTCACACCATGAAATAACCTTGTTTTATGATTGAGAGGAACCAAGTGTCCTGGGTAATCGTTTCTAAGCAGGAAAGGATAGGGAGAGACGCAGGGAGAGAGGGATAGCTGGATTTAAGGCCTGGTACTCAGACTACCAGATTTGGCCTGAAAGGGCTGCTTCTGAATTAGAGTAGAGGGAGACGAGACCTGGAAGGGGTCTGCTTTCTAGAATATTTTCTCCCTTTGGAGGTAATATGTCTGGAAGGCCTTCTCACAAAAGTTATTTTAGCTGGATAGTTCCTTAGAAAGCATGGAACCGGGGACACAAAAATGTGTCTAAGGTCCGGAATTTCTTTGCTCTTCACCTGAAGGGCCTTAAACAGTTCAGCAGCTGCTGAACCAAATAAAGCCTTGTTATCCAAGGGTGCTTCCATTAACTTTGATTTAATGCCATCTGGAAAAGGCTGTAGCCTGAGCCAGGAGTATCTCCTGATGACTGATCGTGAGGGAGCAGCTCTTGCTGAAGCCTACACTGTGTCATAACTGTACTTTATAGTGTGCCTAGTGACCTGAATGCAGGAATTTAACAGGCAGGAAATCTTAGCTTTATTGGGAGAATCAGGTAGGTCACCCAATTGTTTAATAGTGCCACTGAGAATGGCCAAGGAGTATTTGGCCACATGAGTTTGATGGTTTATAGCTCTCTCAGCTATGGTGGCAGAGGTAGACTTTTTTGCCCAACCTTTCCATTACTCTACTTTCCTTATCTGAGGGAAGTAAAGAACTGGAGGGAAGAAGCTTAGATGCTTTGTCTGCAGCCACAGAAACAGTTGATGGATCTGCAGAAAGGGGCTTGAAGAGGAAATTGGCATCTTCAGGGACTTTATAAAATTTATATGGGTACTTTGGTGCAGGGGGTTGTGAATCTAGGGCTTTGAAAGCAGCCAAGAATGCAGGATGCACCAGGGGAACTGCAGACAGGTTAAGGGACAAGAGGTCATAATACCTCTTTTGGATCTTAGTAACCTGACTGCAGTCCCATTTAGAAAAGTCCTTCATCTGTACTATTGTTTCCCCAAATGTAATACCTTCCCCAAGGGAATCAGTTCCATTTGACTCCTCCTCTGGTGAAGCATACCCCAGAGGAGAGGAAATTTGAGAGGTGTAAGTGAGGGATTCATCCCCTGAGGAATCCTCTTCCTCAGAGGACATATCAAGGAATAGTTTACTCTTTGGGGTGGAGACTGAAGTGGCCTGGGTAGGTGCAGAGACCTGGCATAAGGCTAAGCAGGCCTTGAGTAAAGGCCTTCCAGTCAGGTGTTTTGTACAACAGCATGGTCAGATGAGCAGGGGCAGAATGTCTGGTTTTCTGCTTCTTCTTGGGAGCATCTGATACAGAATTCTCTAAGATGCGATGTACTGAGGGGGGACCGGACATCATCAGACATTCAACTTTAGGTCACAGTCCGAAATAACATCTTCCCATACTGCTATTTGGGTAACCTCATGCAGACCCTTGGAAATGATCAGCCTTGGTCCCCCCCACCCCCCCGGCACCGGACTCATACACCAGCGACTCCCTCATGGATGTGCTGGTGGCCTCCTTAACAGTTTCCTCCTGGGAACCCATCAGTGGAAGGACCGTAGGTTCCAACTCAGACTCCAGGCCTTCACTAGCCTCGAGAGGTAGATGGCACACTCGTAGAATCAAGCCTAGTCTTCTTGGCCTTTTTTGCAGCCAGTTTCTCAGAGGATCCTGATGTCGGGTCCATATATCTTTAGCTAATCATTTCAGCCTTTTGATTCTCAAGGTAAAGATTTAAAGCAGCCAGATGGCTTCTAAGTGTTTTAGGAACAAAGGCCTGACAGATTTCACAAGAGGTGTGGTTGTGGTCTTGATCTGCACAGAATAAGCAGAGCTCATGTGAGTCTTATTGTGGAATCTGCCTTCCACACAGACACCTGCCCTTTCTACCTTACATTAACTCACAACACAGTAGCAAAAAAGAAACAAAAATCCCTAAGGGGTACTTATCTGAACATGGACAGGCACAAAGTCACTTTCCAAGTAAGCGATGACCAGAGCTGGCAGTCACACAGGTGGCAGAAAAGTTCTGAGGTAGGTATGTGTAGACATTTGCTTTATGCCAGACATCCGTTTATGGCCCATAGGCTGAGTGATGTGGACCATTGCACGTACTTTCGCAGTAGCATTTATCTGCTGTATAATGGTGGAATGTACAAGTCAACCTTAGGCAGATTCCCTCATGTTATGGCTACAGCAGCATATGAATAGAGGGAAATCCACTGTTCCCAATAAAATAGCTCACTCTAGGATACCAGGAAGAGAGATCGTTGGGTGGGAAGGTGAGGAGAAATAAAAGAAGACAACACAGATACCAAGTTATGGTTAGTACATAACTAATAAATCTGATGTTGTCTCTTTCATTCCTCCTCACGAATGAATATATATCCCAGCTATACAACTCCTGGGTGGTCTCAAGGAAGGATATGCTGGAGCACAGCCAAATTGAATGAAGCCCTGTTCTGGGAAATAATATTCAACTTATAATGAGATACAAACGTGTGAGCCTTGGACCAAGTATCTGCAGCACAGATATCATCTAATAAGGCTCTGGAAGAAAAGGCAGATAAGTGGACATAGGCCTGGTAGAATAGGCCTTAGAAGGAACGATGTAGCTGCAGACCATTTTTGTCAGAGATGAAAGAGATACAGTCTGTAATCCACTTGGCAAGAGTGATTTTTGAAACTGCCCGATCTAGATGGCTAGCAGAGAAGGAAACAAATAACTGATCTGATTTTCAAAAGGGCTTGGTCCTGTGCAAGTAAAATCGTAACGGTATGTGAACATCCAACGAGTGTAACATTCTTTCTCCATCAATGGAGAAATTAGACAAAAAAGACTAGTAGCTGGGGAGTCTGATTAAGATTGGCCACTGAAGCTGCCTTGGGCATAAAAGAAGGGTTTGTACAAAGGGAAATTCTATCTTATAGAAAATTATGTAAGGCGGCTTACAGGACAAGACTTACATTTCTGATATTCTCTTTGCTGAGGTGATAGCAACTAGAACTGTTTTCCATGAAAAAAACTTTAGGTCACAGTCAGCCACTGATTCAAAGGGTTTCTGAGTTAAGCTCTGGAAAACCACAGTGAGGTCCCATGTTGGAGAGGAGTCTTTTACTGGAGGACTGAGGAGAACGACCCCTTTCAAAAAGGCCTTGCATACTTTGGAAGCTGAAAGGGGGGGTTGAGAACAATGCCAGAATGAAAATAAGAAATGACTGCTAGCTGGAGTTTGATGGTGGAAAAACTAGCTCAGTTTTTGAAAAGAGATGCAAGGAAATGCAGATCATCAGAAAGAGGTGCCAAAAAGGGATCAATGTTTTCTTTGGAAGCCCAAAATACAAACCTCTTCCATTTGCTACTGCAAACTCTTTTGGTAGCTCGCTTTTGAGAAGCCAAAATAATGTCTCGGACTGGAGAAGCAAGCCTGGACCTTCCAATGATCAGAAAGTGGAGAAACTAAACGGTCAATTTGAGGGACTTCAAATTGGAATGATAACCCTCTACGGGGTGAGAAAAGAGATCCTGTTTGTGTTCCAGAATTCATGGAGGATGCTTCAAATGAGACCAGAGTAAGGGTAACCAAATCTGATGAGGTCAAAAGGGGGCACTGAGGTCACCGAGGACTTCAGACACATTGCTTTCAATAGAAATTTTGAGGTAATGGAGGTTAAGCATAAAGGAGACCAGGAGGGGAAATCATGAATTAGAGCATCCCTCGGAGACTGCATCAGAGTGGGTAATCAGAGTGAAATAATTGTTACACTTGTTCTGAGGTGAAGAGAAAAGGCTGCAGCAAGGTTGGCCCCAATGGCTGAAAATCATGTCCACTACTGACTGATTGAGACCACTCGTAAGGAGTCAGAATGGACCCACTGAGTTTGTCTGCCAGAATGCTGGATCTCCCCAAAATGTGTGTTCCAAGCAGAAAGTGGTCCGAAGACATCGTCCATTCCCAAACACTTGTGGCTTCTCTGCACAAGGGGTAAGAACATGTTCCTCATGTTTGTTGATGTACCACACAACTGACATGTTGACCATGTGAATCGCATTCGTTCTTGGAGGGAGAGCGTCCTGAAAGGCTTGCAACATGAGGTGGACAGCTCTCATCTCCAGAACACTGATATGCAATCTGGACTCTATGGGAGTCCATGTGCCTTGGACCATCTTCCCTTTGTAATGTCCCACCCACCCCAACTGGGAAGCATCCGTGGTCACCGTTGCGGAAGGAGGTGGGAGAAGGAAAGGTCTGCCTAATGTCAGGTCATCCGACAGAAGCCACCATTGAAGATGCCTTGAGTCAGCTTGATAGGAACAGACAGAGGCTGGTAGAGTACAACCACTGAGCAGCCAGAGTCCTCTGTAGGACTTGCATAAAATATCTTGCAAGAGGAACTAGTGAGATGGCAGCCACCATAGAACCTGGAGCTTGGAGAATTAGCCTTGCCTAGGGAGAATCTCGTCTCAACACTGTTTGTACCTGATCTCTCAAGGTTAGGATGTGATGAGGGGGAAGGGTGGCAATCTGACTGACTGTGCCCAAGGTAGCTTCAATGAGTTCTAAAGTTTGCACAGGGGAAAGATTTGACTTTGCCAGATTTATAGTGATCCACAAATGGTTGACAAGATTGAAGACATAATCCCTGGCCTGTATTACCTGATGTCTTATTGGGGCAGTGAACAGCCAGTCATCCAGGTAAGGAAACACCTGGAAACCCTGCAGTCTGAGATGGGCTGTGACTACTGCCATGCATTTTGTAAACACCCTGGAGGCTGTGGTGAGTCCAAAGGGCAGAGCTCTGAAATGGTAATGATTGGCTCCCAGCTGGAAGCACAGATGACTCCTGTGGTGCCTGTGTATTTTGATGTGATAGTATGCATCCTTTAAGTCCACAGAGCACATCCAATCATCCTTCCACAGCAGTGGAAGAATGGACTGAATCATCACCATTTGGAACTTTGCTTTCTTTACAAATAAATTTAACTTGCTCAGGTCCACAATGGGTCACAGGTTCCCAGTTTTCTTTGGCACTAAAAAGGAGAGAGAGTAAGATCGGAATCTTCTTTGTACAGTTGGGACCTCTTGGATGACACTTTTTTTGCAGCAATTTTAGAATTTCTTCTACTGCATGCTCCTTCTCACTGGGTGGAATGTCAGGAAGTCTATTTGAGCTCTCTGAAGAAGTATTGTGAAAGGGAATTGTGTAACCTCTGGATATGATCTCTAACAGCAATTTGTTTTGAGTTATATTGGTTCAGGCAGTGGGGTGTAGAGAAAAACGACCCCCGCCTGCCTCCAGAGATGATCAGTTGGGCAGCACTTCTGGAGGGTGAAAAGGCTCATCAGAGAAGGGCTCCCTGAAAGCCTGATTGTGAAAACCCCCTCTGCCTCTGGGGCAGCATCTCCCATTAGCATTTCCTCCTCTGCCCCTGGAGGAAGCGTCCCCATGTTGATCCTGAGAAGATCCCTAGGATTTACAGAGCCAGGTCTTCTTTCCACTGTGCTAATTTCTAGAAAAGGTATACTGTGGAGTGAAGAACCTAATCTCAATGGCAGTTAGACTTTTCCCTTCTTGTTCACTACAGGTCAGGGTCTCTTTGACCGACGGACTGAAGAGAGAAGATTCATCAAAGGGGATAATGACAAAGGACACCTTAAAAGACACTGCAAAATCACAAAGCCTCATCCAGTCATGTCTGCGAATAGCAATGCTTCAGCCGGCTGCCCTACAGGCACTTTCAGTGGAATAGGAAATTAGCGTCATGGATGAACTAGATAAGTAAGAAAGAGTAGCCAGTCATGGGGAGACCTTCTTGAAGTTCTCCGGTGACAAGGTCTGCTCTAGAGAGTCTGTAAGCTCCTTTACCAGGTCCCTCTACAAACGGGTAAAGTGTGCCAGGTAGTTCAATGCCCTCAGTGAGAAAGTGGCTGACACAAACACGCTTCCCAACCCTGTCCATCACTCTGGACTCCCTGTTCGGCAAATGGACAGTGGAACTCTGCTAGCTCCTTTTTGGTGGCTGCTGCCAAAGAACATGGCATCCACTGGAATACCCTTACTCCAATAAGGTCTATCCTTAGGGAGAGACAGAATTTTTTTGGGGCTTTTGGGGATCAGTTTGACTGAGTCTGACTCCTTCCGGGCCCGATTAGTCATAAAATCCACTATGCTGTGCACTGGGGGAACCACCCATGATGTAGATGTCTCCTCAGAGGAAGCAGGATGGGTTAACCAACCACATCTCTGCCAGAGAATTTCTAAAATGTCTTAAAAGTAGACATATTCTGGTGGTGATCTCAGGGATCCCTCTCCTTCATCAAGGTCTGTATCCTCAGTGACGGACTCTGAAAGGGAGTCACTGTGCTTCCTTTTGCACATCCTCTTGTGAAGGATCTCTCTGGCAGGGTGCTCCGGAGAGGCCTCAGAAGAGGAGGGGGTTCCCTGAGGGGGAATAGCTTGGAGACCAGTCTAGACACGTTGACTCAGGACAGGAATAACAGGCTCAAGTCTCTGATCCATGGGAAATCAAAGGGGCAGATCATGGCTCAAAGGGACCGGGTCTCTCTGAGTACAGAAAAAGTACAGTTTTGTACCTACCATAAATGTAGATATTCGAGTGTAAACACTGCTGCAGTCATTGCACTTGGGTTATCCTGCCGTCAGGTGGTCCCACAGTCGGCCAGAGTTCCAAAGTCTTGGTCCGGCGTCGGTTGCTGTTGCCTTCTCCCTGACGTCAGTGCGACAGGGGTATATAAGATGCAGCCGACGCCAGTTTCTTCAGTTTTTCTTGCCTCAGATGTCAGGTGCCCCCAGATAGGTAGGCAATTCAAATTGCTAGTAAAATATACAAAAGAAAAGCAAGCAACCATTTTTAGTTACCAGCAAATACTCCCCATAGGTAATAAAGGGTAGATGACCTAGGTAAGTACCAGAAAGTAAGACAGGAAGGAGGGAGGGTAACCTGGACTGCAGCAGTGTTTACACTCTAACATCTACATTTATGGTAGGTACAAAACTGTACTATGTTCATCGTGTTACACTGCTGCAGTCATTACACTTGGGTGGAATCCCAAAGCTGAGGTAGGGAGGCTGGATCTATAAGGCATTAGGTGTGGCCATAAGGCCCTGCAGTACAGCAGTGGTGAAGCCAGCTCTGGATTTGGAGTATAAAGGCAAATGGTAATGTTTGGTGAAGGTATGCACAGAACTCCATCTTGCTGCTTCCAAAATATCCTTGGTAGGTACTCCTCTGAGGTAGGCAGTTGAAGTGGCTGTTGCCCTGGTGGAGTGAGATCTAATGCTGCTAGGTACAGGTTTCCCATGGTGGTTATAGCAGAAACGTATACAGTGTCCTATCCATTCTGAAATAGGATGCTTTGAAATGGCTTTTCCCTATGCTCCTGCAGCGTATGCTACCAATAGTTGCTCAGATTTTCTGAAAGCTTTGGTTTTGTCCAAGTAGAAGCGTAACTGCCTGTGAATGTCCAAAGAATGTAGTAGTCTCTCATCTTTGTTCTGTGGTTTTGGATAAAAAGTTGGCAAGTGAATAGTTTGGTTTAGAGCCACACTTGATACCACCTTTGACATAAACGTAGGGTTAGTTCTTAAAGACACCCTGTCCTGGTGGAAGATGAGGAAAGGTTCCACTGCCATTAGTGCCTGTAATTCTGAAACTCTTCGTGTTGATGTTATTTGCCAGTAGCAGAGCAGTTTTCCAAGAGATGTATTTTAATTCTGCTGTGTTAGCTGGCTCAAAAGGAGGTAAAGTTAATTTTTTCAAAACAAAGTTGAGGTCCCAAGTTGGTGTAGGTGCTCTACGGGGTGGTCTTATGTTTTTAGCCCCTCTGAGGTACTCTTTGAGCAAAGGATTAGAAAAAAATGGTGGATCCGTGTTGTAATGAGCAGAGATAGCTGAGGCGTGGATCTTGATGGATGAAAAAGACAGGCCCTTGTCCAGCATCTCAGTTAAGTATTGAAGTATCTGAGGAATGTCTGGGACAAGAGGGTCAAGGCTGTGCGCTTGGTTCCAGGCACAGAATCTCTTTCATTTATCCGAGTATGCTTTCTTGGTGCTAAGCCTTCTGGCCTCCAGAATGACATCCATGCTTAGGTCGTCTGCCAGTGTGCTTTTCTCTCCTGGCAGGAATTGTGCTTGCAGATGAACTTGGTAGTTTAGAGCTGTGTTCCACAAGGTCATGGCTTGTCTGCAGAGGGGGTAGGGGTGTGTGCCCCCTTGCTTGTTTATGTACCACATGACTGTGGTGTTGTCTGTCTTTAGTAGTAATTGTCCTGGATGCAGCAGGTCCTTGAAAGCTGTAATAGCATTTTGTACAGCTAGCATCTCTTTTTGATTGATGTGGAGATGTCTTTGCTCTGTGGGCCACTCGCCTTGGATACATTTTCCTGCCATGTGTGCTCCCCAGGCGTAATCCGATGCATCATTTGTCAGTGTCTGCCTGGCTGTGGGTTAAGTGAAAGGCTGTCCCTTGTTGAGGTGACAAGCTTGTGCCCACCATCGAAACTCCTGTTGTAGGCAAGGAATTAGTGGTATAATTGTTTCCAAACTTTGACAGTGTTGAGACCATATGCTCTTTAGGTACCATTGTAGTTTCCTCATATGCAGTCTGGCATATGGAATTAGTAGTATGCAAGATGCCATGTAGCCCAAGGCCTGCAGAATTTTTCTTGCAGGGAGTTGGGTCTTTGTTGCCATTAAATGAAAATATCGAGTCAGTTGTCCTTGCTTGTCTGGCGTGAGATAAGCCATCTGGGCCGTTGTGTTCAAGCTGGCACCCAGGAATATTATCTGTTGTGAGGGCACTAGTTTTGATTTCTTTTCTTTTACTGTGTACCCCAGGCAACTTAATAACTTTTTTACGTATGCCAGATGCTTTAGTAGAATGTCCTTGCTCTCTGCTTGAATCAGGCAGTGTCCAGGTAATGGATAAATTTGAATTCCTTTTTGCCTGCAAAATGCAATTACTGGTGCCAGGCACTTTGTGAAGACCCTGGGCACAGTAGATAAGCCAAAGGGCAGTGCAGAGAATTGATAGTGCATTGAACCAGCTAGAAATCTGAGGTATCTTCTGCAGTTTTGTCTGATAGGGACATGCAGGTATGCCTCTTTGAGGTCCAAAGTCACGAACCAAGCTTTCTTGCCCAGCATGGGAAGAAGCTGCTGTAGTGTCAATATCTTGAATTTCTGAACATCCAGGTAAGTGTTTAGTGAAGAAAGGTCCAGAATGGGTCTCCAGGTTTTGTCCTTTCTGGGAACCAGAAAGAGTCTTGAGTAAAATCCTTGTCCTTGTTCCTGTGGTGGTACCTTCTGAATAGCTCTCATGTCCATGAGTGCTGTAATTTGTTTTTGAGCCTCTGCCCATTGATTTGGTGGCAGATTTGGCATTCCTTTTAGCCTTGGCAGAGTGTGAAAGTGGAACCTGTAACCTTGAGATACAGTGTTGAGAACTCATTTGTCTTTGGTGATGCAATGCCAGTTGTGATAGAAAAGTGCCAGTTTTACTCCTAAGGGGCTGCCAAGAGAGAGCTGTTTGGCAGCTGCAGTGGAAAGTCATTGAGGCTGCTTTTTATAAGGTTGATGCCTGTCTTCTCCTTCTTTCTGGCCTGGTGTACTCCATTGTCGAGGCCTGTAAGGGCCTTGTGTCTGACCTCTACCTATTGGACGTCTGTATCTGCCCCTTTGAGGTCTATCTGTGACTGGAAAGGACCAATTCTTTGTTGGCCAATTTCTGCTAAAACGAAAAGGCTGAACCTGTAAGAAATCTTTCATCATTTGCATAGATTTTGCCTTATTCTCCATCTTCTTTGATACCTCCTCTGCCTTAACTCCAAGCAGCACATCCCGCTGCAAAGGTGCATCCAATAATTTGACCTTAACATGATCTGGTAACGTATGTTCTTTTAACCAAGCATGCCTTCTAATGACAGAGCCTGTAACTGCTGCTCTACAGGAGGCCTCTAAGGAATCAAACCCACATTGCAAAGTATGTTTTCCCACTTGTTCAGCTGCATCTAATAAATCCTGCATTTCTTTAAGGTTAGGAGGATCTGAATCTGGAAGCATCTTTTGTTTCAATTGAGACATCAAAATTGCTGATATTTTAGCATGTGAAACTGGCAATTCAAGGCTCTCATTGTTAAAGTTGCAGACGTATATACCTTCTTTCCCCATCTGTCTAATGCTCCGGAATCTCTTTCAGAGGGAACAGTTTTTTTTACTGATGAGGCCTTAATCCCTTTGGGTCCCTGAGAAATAGTTTCAGGGTCAGCAACAGGGCTTTTGTACAGAAATCTGTGAGAGTCAGGGACTCTGTAATATCTATCAGGTTTAACTGGGGCTGGGGGTAAGGAGTCAGGGTTTAAACTGGATTCAGTGTACACATCATCCACAATATCTAAAACTGGTGGGATAGCAAGGGGTCTGTGTTGAGGCAATAAAAGGAAGTCTCTGAGCCGCCTTTTTTTGGATTCTGAGTAATCCCGGCCTTCCCAATGGAAATATTCCCTCATGGTATATAAGGTCTCCCCAAAGGAGTAATCCTCAGGCGGAGAGGCTGATGGAATTGATTCCTCAGCATCAGAATCCTCATAAGGGGGGTAAAGAATATCCTAGGTCCGAGGAAGAGTCTGAGGAAATGGACACCTGGTCAGAAGATTCATAGTCTGCATCCTGTCTGGGCCTTTTATCAGGAGGGGGATGGGACCCTCTGATCAGGGTGTAGGTCTGAAAACACCCTCTGTAGCTGTGGTATGCTCAGCTACTTCGGTTCCCTCTGTAGGGTTAGGATCGGAAAGCTGAAAACCTAGTGCATCCGAAGGCCCAGCCAGCTCCATGTGGGAGTCGGAGGCGGTCTGTGGTTCTGTGGAAGGGGTCGTCAGGGGCTGCGTAGGCACCTCACTGAAAACCGGAGAACTGCGACTGGCCTAGAGGAGGCCTCGTTGTCAGTTTTGGGCCTCGGGTGGCTGTCCTTGTCCTTGTGCTTTTTATGCATTGCGGTCATCGGAAATTCCGACGGCATGGTGTAATTGAATTTACTGCCAAAATAATGTCGGGCAAAATCAAACCGACGTTTAATAGTGCGCTTGTTAAACCTAGCACAAAACCAACAACCAGTGACGTCGTGGTCAGGGCCTTGGCATGGAATACAACAGGAGTGGAAATCCTTATAAGGTATTTGCTTCCCACAAGAAATACAGTTATTAACTTTTACTGACATCGGTCTGAGGCAAGAAAAAGTTTCCCCAATGGGGTACTTAGCTTTTTTAGAAGACTTCGGTTCTGGATTCGGAATGAAAATCTCAGGAGTCGGCCGACTGGCACTTGCGAACTGCTTCTGCTTTGGGCACCGCGCGGCAAGAAAGACTGAAGAAAATGGCATCAGTTGCATCTTATATACCCCTGTGGCACTGACGTCAGGGAGGAGGCGAAAGCAACCGATGCCGGACCAAGACTTTGGAACTCTGGCAGACTGCGGGACCGCCTGACGGCAGGATAACCCAAGTGTAATGACTGCAGCAGTGTAACATGATGAACATCCTGAAGAATCTCTTCCCAACTCCACTACAGCCGAGGCTGCAGACGAAGACAGAGCAGGAATCTCCGAGCCCTGGGTCCCTGGTAGAATCAGACCTGAGCTGTCCAGTGCCAAGGCGCCGTGGGGAAGAAATGGCTCCATCACAGTTGGAGCTGATCCTTCTGTATTGGAGGACCACTGCAATCCAATGACAAAGGAACCAAGGAAGTAAAGGCAATGGTCGGAATGGAGGAAGCATGCTCCGTACAATCGACCCCGGATCTCTAGGGTGGCCAGGATACTGAGACTCTGAAGCCGAAAGTCAGATCTGAGAAAGAGACTGAATCTGCAAGGGAAGACTCAAGGAATCCATGGGAGATGGAGCTGGCAAGACTCCCAAATGGATCTGATTCTTGAGGGTCTTCTTTATCATCCTGTCCACATCAGCCTCCAAAAGACTCCTAAAAGTCCTGCAGAAAGCCACAGAGGAAGGTCTGGAGTACCTGGAGGGAGTCTGCTGAATCCCAGAGAAAGGAGTAGAGTCAAATTCTCGCACTGGCATAGGGCCCCTTGCTGTATGATCCAAAGCCATAGGATTGGATGAGGAAGGGCAGCAGACTTGGGAGAGATAGAAACGAGTAAGGACCCAGAGTCCTTCAGATCCATCTGTGCTGAAGCAAGTCTTTCATCCAAAGAAGTCAGATCCGAGAGTTTCCCAACC
The DNA here is from genome assembly GCF_019279795.1 of Protopterus annectens. Taxonomy (NCBI): domain Eukaryota; kingdom Metazoa; phylum Chordata; order Ceratodontiformes; family Protopteridae; genus Protopterus; species Protopterus annectens. The sequence goes on from NC_056743.1 coordinate 241,640,169, forward strand.
TTCGAAAGTGGCTCCAAAGACACCCTTGAAAATTTGTGAGGATGTTTCTTGGAGTCCAGAGCTCCCAAAGAATGCTTGGAGGGGGTTTGAGCCCCTGGAGAAGAAGCAGGTAAGAGCCCCTTCAAAATAAGCTTGTTTCTGCGGTTGGCAATGGCTCTGGGATTAAAAGCCTCACAAACAGAACAGGCCAACCCCAGATGCTCTGCCCCCCAAACAATAAACACACAGAGAATGTGCATCAGAATGTGGAAACTTGCGTCCACATTCTGAGCACCATTTAAAACCAGATGGTTACTTATCAGCCACCCTGAAAGAAAAAGTAACCACACTCTCACAGATGCAAAGAAGAGAGAAAAAGCACAGCTCTAAATGGAGAGAGAGAGATTTTTTTATTTTTATTTTTTTAACAAGAGAAGGAAGGGGAGCCCAATGGAAAAACAAATAGAGCGGGAAAAACCCAACCTACAGCAAAACTGGTGAAGGAAAATAGCCATGCTATACAAACACACACACCATAAGGTAGGGGAGGAAGATAAGAGATAAGACAGATGAAAAAAGAAAACTAAAGCTACTTATCTGAGGAGAAGGACCCAAAAAACACCAAAAAACACCAAAAAGTCACTTGAGACTGTAGGCCACATCCAAAATCACTGGGGGCAAACGAGATCTGAGAGGTCACTTAGAGTCCAGGGTATTATGGATCATGGGAGGACTTGGATCATAGTCTGAAGAATAGTGGCCAAGTTGGATCTGAGCACGGACCTGTAATCCATTCCTGAGAAGGAATGAAAGAGACAACATCAGATATTATTTTATACCTGACAAAACCAGAAAGAGACATTACATTGTTGTAGAACATTTTGAGACAGTTTCATATTTTTTTGGGATACAAAATTAATGAAGTCAAAACAAAGGCAATAGCGGTAAATTATGTACCTACACACAAATTGATTCAGCAATATCTTTATTTATGGGGACATAATAAAATGAAGTATTTTAGGAGTATGGATTAAAAATGATTCTGGTGTGGCAGCTAAGGATATGTGGGAAGAGACTAAACAAAAGATAATACAGAAACTGAGAAAAATGGAAGCTTTGTTATATGGATATGGACAGTAAGATACACGCAGTCAAAATGTTTTTAGTCCCTTTAGTCTTATACACAGGTCAGGCATATTTTTATCAACCAAAGAAGTTGTGGATAGCAATCAATAATGAGCTGAAGGACTTTATCTGGGAGGGAAAGACGGCAAGAGTCAAGTGGGATAAGCTGATTCCTCCAGTAGAACAGGGCAGATTGAAGATACCCAATTTGAAGGGATACTTCAGAGCTAAACAGTTAAGGCATCTATACATAGCACAAGCAGAAAACTATAATGCAAAGTGGAAAAGGATGATGTTGAAACTGGGGAAGCTCAAGAAACAAGGAGAGACTGGGATTTTGGATACAGGCCTTTAAGGAGAATAACAACACTCATACAGAATATTATATTCATAAAGTAGCAGAAAGTATTCTAAGAACTAAGCCAACATGGGACTGGAGAAAGGAGATTCTGCTGATAGAGGTGACTGCAATTAGGGATATATAGACAATAGGCAAGAGGGGGCTGGAATTTATTGGAGAAAACTGGCAAAGGAACCAAGGTATAGGGAGCAAATAACTAGAGAAGGAACAATGACAGAATTGGAAGATGCCAAGACTGCCTTCTCTATCAAGGATTGCTATCAAAGTATACACAGAGAGAAATAAATAGGGGGTCCTAAACGAAAGACCAGCACTGGTAGAGTTTTTAGTAGAATCTAGAACAGAAGTTGCCATTAAAAAAGGAATAATTAGTACAGCATATACAATATTGCATGATAGCTATAAGAATCATTCAGACGAGGTTAAAAAGTATTGCAGAGAGAGAGTGGATAAGCAATTCACAACGTAACAATGGGAGGATGCATGTATGTTTTCCAAATATGCAACAAAATCTAGATGATTTAGGATTTTTGCTTGGAAATGTTTACATAGATATTTTTATACCCTAAGCAGAATCCAGAGAATTTTTCCTCGGATAGATATCAAATGATGGAGGTGTGACGGGGAAGAAAGAGGTAATTGGGAACATATCTTCTGGGAGTGGAATGAGTTGGCAGACTTTAAGGATTCCCTGTGGGATGTACTCTCAGAGATGCTTGGTGGCCAGATTGGTGTGATGAGGGAGAAGATTTTTCTGAGCTATGATACAGAATCGTAATTGCCTTGGCATGTCTCTAATTATGCTGGCTGCCAAAAAAGCAATTACTAGAAAATGGAAATCAAAATATATACCAACTATATTAGAAGTAGTGAATATAGTAATATAGATAAAACAACTGGAATTGAGATCTTCAGAAAAGGGTAGGAGCAAACTACATAGGAAAAATGGGAATTGTGGGAACAAGAGATACAGGGGAGGAATGAGGTTTAAAAGAAGGCAGGACTTAAATGAGCTACATAATGTTTGACTGAAAAATGATTGGGTAGATTATAAGTGATGTGTAATGTTTGCAACTGGGAGTATGTCATTATGGTTTGTGATGTAAAATGCTTGCAACTGGGATTGAGTCGGTTTGGTTTGTTTTCATTTAAAAAAAATGTATGACTGCTTATGTCATACGTGATGGTTTAATAAGGATGCTACCTTTTTAAGGAAAAGGGGGGCAGGAGTGGAATAGCTTATGTAATGTTGATTGGGTTATGTGGTGTATAGCAGTGTATGTGAAGTATAGTGTTTGTTGATACAGTTTGATTGTTTTTGTATAGATGTAAATTTGCCTGTGTCACGAGTGATAATTCAATAATGGTGTGTTTTAAAAGAAAGAGTACTCTGTAGGTAATTTTTAAGTGTGCCAATTCTTTACACTCTGAGAACATATGCTCTCAGGTACCACTTTCTTCCCCATCACACCTTTAACATTTGCCATCTATCTGAAGTAGAATTCTTTGGAGTCTGCTTGGAATATAAAAATACATATGCAAACATTTTCAGGTAAAAATCCTAAATCTTCTAAATTTTGTGGCATATTTGGGAGCCATACATATGTTCTCACACTGTTTCTTTGTGAACTGCTTATTTAATCTCTCTTCCCAATCTTTTCTGACCTCCTCTGATTCTTATAACTGAAGAAAACACAAGCACAAAGGAACTCAGAAAAGGCGAAAGATTCCATTATAAAAAGATCCTTTAAAGTAAACACACAAGAGATTTTGCAGGAGAACCCTGCATCATCAAATGCTAATAAAACATTAAACAAATAATATTCTATTTATATCCCTCCCATGAATCACTAAAAATCATGTGATGTGATCACAGTCACATGATATGGCTGCATAAGCCTGAATTACACTAATACATACTTAAAAATGTATGTACACAAAAAGCAACTCTAAAAATAGATACTATGAAAGACAAATTATAAACCTAAATAATGCAGACAGGTACAATAAAATACACTGGTTCCTTTGCCAGCTTCCTCCAGTAAATTCCAGCCCCCCTCTTGCCTACTGTCTGTAACCCCTAAATGCAGTCATACCTATCAGCAAAACATCCTCTCTCAATTCTCATGTTGGCTAATTTCTTAGTATACTTTCTGCTACTTTATGAACATAATATTCTGTATGACTATTTTTATTCTCCTTATTAATCTGTATTCAAAATCCCACTCTCTCTTTTTGTCTTGAATTACCCCCCCCCCACTTGATCACCATCCATTCCTACCTTGAACTGTAACTTACTGCTTGTATAACAGCCTTAACTATGTAGCTCTAAAGTAGCCCTTCAAATAATGTAATCTAAACCTCCTTGTTCTATTGGAAGGATCAACTTATCCCATGTGACTCTTTCCCTCTTCCCCTCTCAGATAAAATCCTTAAACTCTTTATTAATTACTATCCACAACTTTTCCTCTGGTTTATAAAATTATGCCTGCCCTGTGGACAAAACTAAAGGGACTTAAAACATTTTACTGCTTGTATCTTGCTATCCATATCTATAAACAAGAGATTCCAGTTTCTCAGTTTTTGTATTCTATTTCATTTAGTCTATTCCCACGTATCCTTAGCTACCACAACAGAATCCTCTTTAACCCATACTCCTATTGATTTTATCATTACCTCATAAATATGTGTATTGCTGAGCAAGTTCATATGTGTGTACACAGTTTACAGCTATAGCCTTTGTTTTATCTTCACTAATTTTATATCCTGAAAAAACTGGAACAATCTCAGAATGTTCCGCAACACTGACATGTCCGTCCTTTTCTGAGTCTATCAGGTACAAAATCATATGATCTGCAAATAAAGCCATCTTTTACTGAATACCATGCAAATTATACCCTTGAATTTCTGAATTTTTTATTTTCTTTGCTAATGGTTCTAAATATAATGCAAGTAACACATAGGAAAGAGGACATCTCTACCTGGATCCTCTGTTTGGACAAATTGTATCAGAGAGGACCCCCCCCCCCCCCATTTTGATTTTTGCCTCCGATCCCTCGTATATCCTCCTAATTACCCTTATTATTGAAATCAGGAAATGCAAATGCTTTCATTGCCCTTCTCATAAAATCCAAGCTTACTCAGTCAAATGTTTTGTCTGCATCAAGACCCACCAACAACAGCAGTATTTTCTTATATTCTGCTTTCTTCTGGATCATTGTTCTATTATTTATTTATTTATTTTATTTATTTTACATTTGTTGACTGGGAATGTCTGACTGAGCCGAGGCCCTTTTTCAGCAGAGGTCCGGGGAGAAAAGCTCCAGTACATACAAGTATAACATTAAGTACACAGTATAGATTTTATACAAGAAGAATACAGCTAAATCTTATACAGATAACAATTGGTTGTACATATATTAGTTAAGCAGAAAGGAATATAAAGTACAAAATCAGGTGTTTTTTTTTTTTTAATCAAATCAGACCAATAGTTATGCGAGTATTGCAGACAGAAGTACATGGATTGAGGAAAAGTTGAGAATGGAAAGTTTTCAAGGAGGGTTTTCATTGGCAGATCCATTTCTTATTGAAATATTCCTTTAGTGTTAGTTTAAACTGTTTGGGATGTGCCTGTGTTCGAAACTCGAGGGGAAGTTTGTCCATTCAGTAGAGTTGCGGTAGCTATATACATTTTGTCCTGCTTTAGATTTGGGCTTGTAGATTTTTAGAAGGTCTTGGGAAGAGCTACGGAGGTTTCTTGTAGGAGCATAATAGGAGATAATAGAGTGTAAGGCTGGACAGAAAGATGGCTGATATAGGATTGAGTGTATGGTCTGGAGCTGAGATAGGAGGAGGAGTTGGGGCATTTCCAGCCAGTTTAAGTATCTTAGTGAGAGACAGTGGTGAGCTCTGTAGGGATGTTGGGTTGCAAATCTAGCTACTTTGTGATAAGTAGTCTGAAGTCTAGCAAGGAGAGAGGAGTTAAGGTTAGTAAGAATTTGAGAGCAATATGTTAAGCAGGGAAGGCACGAGTGAGGACTATTCTGGCTTCCTGAGTAAGAAATGTTTTATTACTATATAGCAGACTGAGCTTAAAATGGGTTTTCCTGATACAATTATTTATGTGGAGATCAAATTATTGTTGGTCATCGATTGTAATACCAAGGAGTTTTGAGCTTGATTTGGGCTACAATTGGTGTCTTATTGAGTGACTGGATAGCAAAGGAGGTCTTGATGTGGTTAGCTGTTGTAGGGAGGAAGAGTAGGAGTTTCATTTTTTTAGGGTTTAGGATGAGTTGGCTGTTGGAGAGCCATGTTTCTACTGAGTTAAAGGATGACTGGATAGCTGTTAAGAGTTCTGAGTGAGAGTTAGTTATAGTTATAACTGTAGAGTCATCAGCATATTGTATAATAGAGGAGTGTGGGAAGGAGGTATAGAGCAAGTTTGTGAAGATGTTGGAAAGTAATGGCCCTAAAATGGATCCTTGAGGGACTCCCATTTGTATTTGTAGTGGAGTTGATAGAGCAGAATCCCATTTTACAGATTGGAATCTCTCTCTAAGATAACTTTCAAACCATGCCACTGTATCAGGAGAGAAATTGAGGTTGGATAGTTTGTTTAGTAGTAGAGAGTGAGAGACAGTACTGAAGGCCTTAGAGAGGTCAATGAAGAGACAGGAGATACGTTTATGGTCATCTCTGGCCAAGGAAATAGTATTAAGAAAGGATACAATGCCGTATAGGTACTATGCTTTTGTCGAAAATCATGTTGAGTAGGTGTAAGTAGGTTTTCCTGTGAGAGATGATCCATGACTTGAGTATGAATGCACTTTTTAAGAACTTTAGATAGAGGGGAGAGGATGGCAATAGGCCTAAAGTTAGAGATTTCAGTGGAGTTACCTCCTTTGTGGATAGGTATGGTATAGACATGTTTCCAGATGGAAGGTACTTTAGATTCTAAGATGGAGCGGTTTATGAGGATAGGGACAGGATAGGCAAGTGAGTGGGCAGCTGGATAGAGAAAGTAGGGTGGGATGTTATCTGCAGATACAGAGCAGGGTTTAACTTTGGAGAGTAAGGTATGGATGTGGGTTGTGGGGATGGGCTTGAGAGAAAACATTTTAGAAGGAGTTGTTGTAGAAGAGAAAGCTGGGTTTGTGTTTTTTTTTTGTGTTGGAGCTCTTTGTGTTAAAGAGATTGGATATTGATTCAACAAAGTAAGTGTTGACGGTGTTTACTGTGTCTATTGGTGTCTTTTCTGGGGTAGGGTTGGGTGAGGTAGGGTTTCCCGGATGGAGCATTTGATTGACTGTGTGCCAGAATTTCTTTGGGTGTGATTTTAGTGTTGAAGTGGGGGGGGGTTATAGTAAAATTCTTTTTTGTCTTTGTTGATTAGTCTTTTGACCAGGTTTCTTTGTATCTTTGTAGATCATAGGGATTCATGACAGTTCTTGTGTTTTTTGTTAGCCAAGGAGATATTTTAGCTTTTGTCCTGATTTTACAAGATGGGGCTAGTGAGTTAATGATATCCACAAAAGTAGAGTTGAAAGCAATGACAGCCTCATCTAAAGGAAACTGAGTGAGGAAGTCCCAGTTTACTCTAGATATTAGAGTGTTAAAAGTTTCCGGGTTAAAATTGGAGAGATTATGCCTGGCAAAAAATGTGTGTGGTTTTGGGAGGTGACTAGTATATCTTAGCACTTTTATAGGTGAGTGGTCACTCAGGGAATCAAGAAGAGTTTCAGTATTGTGATATTTGGATGGAGCTGAGACAAGTATCCAATCTATGAGGGTATTTGTAGTGTGGGTGTTGTTAGAGTGTGTTGGCTTAGTAATTAGCTAGGTAAATCCATATAGATTAATATTGTGCGTGAATCCAGGGTTATTAAGGGTTAGCCAATTGATGTTCATGTCACCAAGGAGGATTGTTTTATTTGGGATATTCAGGGAAAAATAGGAGAGAATGTTTTCCAGTACTGGAATATTATCACTTGGTGGAATGTAGATGGCTACTATAGTGATTGTAGTGTAGTTGTTTAGTTTAAGGTTAACTGCCAGTATTTCTGCTGGGGAGAAAGATGGCTTTGGATTTGTGATGAGAGAACTAGTGAGATTACTAGAATAGACTATGGCAACTCCCCCACCCTTTTTGTTCATTCGGTCTAGGCAAATCATGTTATAGCAGGGGGAGATATCTTTATCTAGGTTGTGTGGTTTAAGCCAGGTTAATTAATGCTTATTAATTTTATTATTAATTAATTTAATCAATTAATTAATGTTTATTAATGCTGTCAAATGCTTGCCTCCCCTCCATAAAACCACACTGATCCATATCTATCAATTTTGGCAACACCTTTGCCATTCATTTGGCCACTATAGACATAAACACTTTATAATCATGATTTAAAATTGAAATGGGTCTATACGAAGCTGGATCTGATGGGTCTTTACCGTCTTTAGGTATTATAGCCACCACAGCTTTCCAGGATGTTGCTGCTTCCCCTTCTTTTAAAATACTGTTAAATAAAACCTTCCAATTCTTTATCATTTTCTTCCTTCCTAGCTTCCAACTTTCCACTGGAATACCATCTATTCATGGTAATTTTCCTGCAGACTGTTTATACATCACCATTTTTATCTAATTACCTCCTATATAAAATATTAATTGCTGAGCCTTGTCTACCTCTAACCTTGGCATATTTAAGTCTACCATAAATATTTCCATTCGTGCTTTTTCTTGAATCCCCCACTTCTCTGCTTTATACAACTTTTCATAAAATTTCCAAAATATCTCTAATACGTCTAAAGGATCTCTGGTTATTTTTCTTGTTATAGTCACCCCAAGTTTGGCAATAACCCTTTTTACATTCTGTTGTCCACGTTGTTCTATCATAACTTTTTGTGCTCTGCAGTTGTTATCAAAGACAGTTGCTTAACAACAATCTTTCTAAATGCATGCATATTATCTAGGTACTCTGTTAGTTTCTCTTTAGCACTCTGCAATTGCACCTCTTCTTATTCTGTGAAATTCCCCTTACTCTTTCAGCCCCTCTAAATAATTATTGTTGTTTCTTAATGACATCTCCTTTTCTTTTACTTCTACCCTATTTTTAAACTCCACTTCCATTTTATCCAACTCACTAGCTATAATGATTGGAGCACTTTCTATCTTTCCTAATAACTCCTGAATCTTTTCTACTACCTCGTTTTTAGCAGGTAGGTAGAGAAGTGTCTCATATTTACTTCAATACACTGTATCACCTTCACAATTACTAGCACATGATCTAAAATAGTTACTGGATATGTGCAAACATCTTGATTAAATGCATATGTTCCTATGAATATATATTTTTTGTCTAGTCTAGCCTAGTTATTGTACCTTGGGGGATATGTAAATTCTCTTAGAGTTCCTACTACTGAATTTGTCTTTCATGCCAAATATTTTTATAAATTTCTTCAAAAATCTACCCTTGTTTGTTATATTTTCCTTTCCAGCCTCCCTCTCGAAACATCCTCATTGATGCAAGTCAAATTCCATTACCCACCTATAAGTAATATTTTCTGCTGAAAGCTGATTATTTCTGCCAATTTTTTATAATCTCCATAATAGCAGTTTTAGGTGGAATATAAATACATGCCAGTGTAATCCTCATCTGCTGCCAGTAACCCCTTACTACCATTAATCTGCCATTATTATCTTTTTCCCCTCTTCTATCACAACTGAAGCTCCTCTAGCAATTAATGTAAGCACTCCTCTTTTCCTTTGTCCTTGATATTCTGTTTAATATCCATCCTGAAATCTTTTCTTTATCAAATTCAGGTTCTCAGCTCTTTCCAAATGTGCTTCTTGTATCATTGGTATTTCCACTCTGTATTTCTTAACATAAATAAATATTCTTTCCTTTTTGTCTTTACCAGTGAGACCATTCACATTACAAGATAATATGGAAGGTGTATCCATTATAATAAAAAGTCAGTATTCCCACCTATTATACATGACTGCTTTTTAAATGTCTATTTCCAGATTTCTGATATATGCACCCAGTGATGCTTGGAAGATTTAGCTGTTATACAGCTTTTTCTTATCATCAGCATTGAAACCTATGGCATTGTTTTACAAGACTTTTTGTTTTAATGAAAATCCTCAAACAATAAAACAAACACACCTCAGAACCCATTAATTTAATACAAACATACACAACTATGTACTTCTTCAAATAATAAAGTCAAACCATCCTTACAGGAACAGTTGTTCCAAACAGCCGCAAAGAAAGGCCTTAATTAACCCAAAATTTAAGTTATTCATGTTAAGATGCATGTTATTGCCTGTGCTTCTACTTACACTAATCGGTGTCTGTTCTTTTTTTTTTTTAGTCTTTACTCTGAGATGTGAATAACAACTTGTATGCTTTCAGAAAACAAACATTTAGCATTGAAAAAAACAGTGTTGTGGTATTTTACTGCCATAGTATCAGCTTGTCTCCATGGAAATACAAGAGAAAAAATGTCCTCAACTGCAGCCTTATGAAGACAAGCTGAAACATTTCTTGCTAAAGGAAAGCTTTTAATTACATTCACTGCTCTCTTATTTACTTATTTCTTCTACTTAAAACTTATTATTGGATTATGCCAATTGTCTTAATCCAGAATTTGACCTATGCAAAATTAAGAGAAAACATATTGACTCTACATATATTATGATCTGTGTACTTTTGCAACCTATCCCCCAGCTCAACAATCCAAGATTATACCCGATTAACTTAACATTCTTTTATCTAGCCTTTTTTTCTCTTTTTGCACTGTAATGCCTGCATTTAATACTAAAAAAAGACAGAGAAAAAAGGGCATTTGTTTACATTAGTATGTTTATAACATACAACTATAAATGCTTTGCTATAAAACATGCAATTTACATTGTAAAAAGTTTAACAGAAATACTGTTAAGAACAGAAACCATTTTACTTGGTTATCTTTTTCTTCCTCTTACCCCTGCTCACATTGTCCTTTCAACCAATAATGACATGAAGTGAGGAAAATGTTCCCCAGACGTTTAACAAAGCCAGTAAAAGTCCATTCTTTCCATATTTTTTATATAGCCATATTTCACAAATGTGACTGATGCTGTGCAATCTCACTTTATTCACTAATTTATGTGTTGCTGGTCTTCTTTCTGTTTATCTCCATCTCCCAACTCCAGATTCTGGTTCAAGTTAAAGATACTAATGATTCTTATAATCAACTCCTGTGCTATTCTTTATGTCTCAATCATTTTCCTTTGAAACAGTGAATACAATTTCATTGGCAATCCATGTGCTTTATTATCAGAAGAATGAGAAGTAGAGTCCTCTTCTGCTTGATGGCTCACTTTTTGCAGGACAAACTTTTGTATTTCTTTTGTAGCCTATTCTGCATAAAAAAATGATGTTGATCCTCTAGGAAAAATATTCTGAAGACAGCTGGATGTACTAGCTTGAATCCCGCACCTGCTTCTCCTGCAATTCCCTGATTGTGACAATAAATTTCTCTCTCTTCTGCCAAGTGTACAGTAATGAATTATTTTCTACAGATAATCTACTGCCTCCAACTTTTAATACGTTTCCCTTTTGCCCCGTTTTATCAGAATCAACTTTTTCTGCTGGTAGGTTTGTATCTTTACTAATAAAGGTCTTAGCTGCTTTCTCATGGCCAGATCAGAGCATACATATGGTATGCCCTTTCAATTAACAGTTCCTGCTGTGGAATAGCAGCCTAATTGCTTATTTGTATCTTCATAAAATTAATACAATGTGTTCCTTCTAGTTTCTCTGTTACAGCAAAAATCTCACATTTTCCTTATGTGTTCTGTCCCCTAATTCTACTATTTTTGAATTATCTCTTCTTGAACAGTGTCATACTCAGCCAGCCTTTTCTTCATTTCAACCTCTGATTTTTGCAGGTTTACCAGCTCACCTGAATATCTGTGTAAAGTTTCTTCCGTTTTTTCCAGCCTTTTGTTATTTCTGTCAATATACTCCTTCACTGTTTTGTTTATTTTAATCAGCTCTGAGCACATTTGACTTATTTTTTTCCACTAGATTACTGGAAGGCATCTTGCAGTAAAGCTGGAGCTTGAACTGCTTTCTGCTTAACAGCTGCAGGATTCTTCCAAATCAGTGCTCTCTCTTCACCTTTTCTACTTGATTTTCTTTCAGTCTCTCTTAATTTCTTCTTTGCTGACATCCATGCAGTGTACTTACTAGCCTGTAACTCAATTTACTAAAAGTGACTGAGTTCCAGGCCACTGACCTTCAGTTTCTTTTTTTACAACTAGAGCTGAAATTAAGCTATTACTCAGTGTGCAGCCATCTTGGAAAGTCAAAAAAGGGTCTTGATACCAACTAGAATTTTTTTTTCCATTTGCTAATATATGATTTCCTAGTAGCAGGTTTTCATGCTTCCTTTAATACATGCTGTATGCTCTCACAAAACAGGTGACTAAAAGGCCTTATCATCCAGACAGCTGATGTTGTTTGGAGATGAGATGCATCAAACACCCCATCTTGTGCGAGTATGCCCAGTTTGTGAGAAAGCTTGTGGTAATTGCCCTTGGCCATTTCCAAAAGAAGGGAAAAAAACACTGCTTCCTGAGCCAGAAGAGAGTCACCACACTGATTTTTGGAAGGCTCCTCTGAATCTTCAGAATGATCCTGGATATTAGTGAAATAGTTGGAAAAGTACAAAGGAACATTTCTATCCAAAGAAAAGAAAAAGTTTCAATTTTCCAGGCCTACTTGCAAGGAGTCCTGGAGTAAAATACTGTCAAGTGATCATTGTGACTTGAGACAAAAACATTTATCTGAGGCGTTCCCCACAGCTGTATCAATTCTTGGAAGACCCCCCCCCCCCCATTCAGGTTCCATTCATGAGGGCCTGTACTGGTCTTGCTCATCTTGTCCAGCACGTTTCTCTGACAGAATGTAAGATGTCTTTAGAGTGAGATTGTGCTGAAAAGCTATTTACCATGCTACTATTGCTAGTCTTGACAAAAGATAAGCTATAGATCCCTGTTTAGGTACCATGTAACTGTGTTGTTGTCTGTAATTGCTTGTAATACCCCTGAGGACCACAGATGATTGAGAGAGTTGACAGCATTTATGACTGCCATCTCTTTTATGTTTGTGCATTATGATCCGTCTTTTTTGTTTCAACAATCCAGCACTTTTATCTCCATAGACACTGCTCCCCAAAGTATATGACATCTGTTGTTATAGACTGTACTGGAGATGGAAAGGTAAAATGGGAGACCTGGATTTAGGTAAAACTGATGTCTCTGCCAAAGAAGTTCTCTTCTCACAAACCTTAAAGCTAGAATCTGGGATGTCAGAGGATGCTGATGCTGGGACCATACTGATTTTAGGTATACTGACTTTTTCTTGTGTACAGTCTTGCTAGAGGAATCATAAGAATCTCAGATGCCATGAATCCCAGTATCCTGAGAAATTCCCTTGCTGAGGCTTTTGAGTGGAAAAACTCAAAAACAGATCTAGATACAGGCCCACTTTCTCCTGTTGAAGTAACTCTTTTAACTGAGCTCTGTAGGAGACACCCCAATAAAACAATTCTGTAAGAAGGATCCAAACAAGTATTTTGGATGCTCTTCTGAAATCTCAGTTTGTGCAGGAGATCTCTCACCCAAGCAAGAAATTCCTGACACTTTGAAAAAGACTCTGCAAAGATAAAGATTCCTTAGCTAAATAAGGAAAACAATGTGAATACACTGCAGTCTACAGTAGGCTATCACTGGAGCTAGACACTTTGTAAATATCTGTGGAGCAGTGGATAATGCAAAGGGTAATGCAAGGAACTGAAAGTGTGATCTAGACACACAAAAACTTAAAAAAATCTAAAATCTGATGCTATAGGAATGTGATAAAAATCTTTCAAATCTTTGGTAACTAAAACTTAAATGAGGAATGAGAGGTTTCAAGTCATGAAGAAATAACTTTTTGTACTTTGGAACTTTCACAAACGTGTTTAGAATGTAAAGATCTTGGAATGGTTTCAATGAAGCTTCTTTCTCTGGTACCAGAAAAATTCCTGAACAGGAGCCTTCTCCTATCCAAGAAGTACAGACAGCTTCTATCACCCCCCTGACATAACAGATGTTGAATGACAGTAGAGAAAAGTCAAGTCTGATCTGGCAGATGAGAGGAATTACCTGAAAACAGGGAGAGTTTCCCACTGCCATCTGTATCCATGATAAATCAATCTCAGAAAACAGTCATCTGCAACTATCTACTTCCAAAGAGATACATGGTGGCTCATTAAACATTTGTCCATGTGTACATGTATGTGTATGAGGGGATTTTGAAGATTTCCATTCTGACTTTTTAGACTATTCTTTATTCTGGGGGCTCTTTCTTTCTTCATGGAACCTCCCTGGCATTGCTTTTTAAAAGCCAGCTTACCAGCAGCTTGCTTCATCTACTTGTGCTTTTTCTAAAAAGTTACACAGACAGCCATAACCCCTTGACAAACTTGGAGAAGAGAAGCTAAAAAAAATCTGTGGAGCCTACTGTATCAACTTCCCTCTCTTGCCACACTAGTTTAGGACCTCTGCAGCAAATGGTCCACAGATTACCTCTCTAAGAGGAAATTCAGAATGTAATTATTAACATCCTAAGGGAGATTATGTGTATGCAGTGATATAAACCTCCTCATAACAGTTCCAGTAGAAGGAGCTATGGAAGATGCATAAGGTAAATCATAGGCCCACTTCAAGCAGTGTGTAGTGACTTGAGACAAACAAGCAATAAGATAACCTAAACATGATTTTCCCTTGGATGAGGGAAAAGGGCATAATACTCATATTATCAAAAGGGCAAACAGAAACTTTAGCATGTGAGCTTGAAAATTGAGAATTCTAAAAATAAGAATTGCAGAAAATTTCACTTTTCCGCCCAAATCTTTCAAATGCTTTCCTGTTCTTGTCAGAAAGAGGGAATGGTATTAACCAGATGTTTAGCAGCAATTGGGTTTACCAATGAAATCAGTGAGGGTTAAAAATTAAAAGTTTATAAGACTGAGAAACTTTATACAATCTCTCTGCTTTCTTAAGGACAGAAGACTGTCTATCAGGCAAGTTAAATGCTGTAATAAAGTATGCCCCAATGCATGAAGAAAGTACAGTTGCGCAAGATCTTACCAGTTCTCTTTACATTATAGATCCCCTGCCAAGGGCAGCCTGACATCCTGCCAGTATACCAAAACCTTTAGGTTGCATTAAGGTACCCTGTACGCCACATGTATGCTCCCCATGTACAGAGTAAGACATAAAGGTGGCATCAGGACGTACCAGCCTCAGAATGGAGAGCCCCAGTAAGAACACCAGCCCAAGTAAAGAAAGAGGTAACCACTACATCCAGAAGAGAAAAGAACCAGGGAGAAGGAAGGAGGGAGTGAATACTGCAACATTTGAAAGAAGGACATCTACCATTATGGTAAGATCTTACACAACTGTACTATGTCCCTCCATTTCATTGTTGCAGTATTCTTTACAAAAGGGAAAGTGCAAAAGCTCAGGAAGAAGAGAAGGAGGAGGATGGACCAGAAGAGCTCTTCAGAAACCCATGGAAAATGGCTCTAGCAAAGCTAGTTCTAGCTCTGGAAATCAATTCAACAACTTATAATCCTTGGTAAATGTATGCACAAAAGACCAGGTAGCTGCCTCAAGAATAGAGTTAGTATCCAAACCTTTGAAAAAAGCACCAGAAGAAGCCAATTCAAAAAGATAAAATAGAACCAAAGGAACATCCACAGAAAGTGGATCCAGGTTACGAGAAAGACACCAAACAGAAAATCTCTTCCATTTGCATAAGCAGGATTTCCTAGTTGTGGGCTACCTGGCCTCCTGCAGGACCCTAAGCATGTCCTCAGAAAAAAGGTGTCTGTATGGAATCAAAATCCTATCACTCCATGTCAGTTGAACAGTGGACAGGTGAGGATGGATGGTAGATTCCATGCCTTGTGTGAGAAGGTTCACTCTACCCTGTCAGGTAACTTGTGATTATTGCTCTTGTCTAAATGCAGAAGAAGAGGGAATCAATGCTGTCTGGGCCAAAAGGGAGTCACCAGCAAGATCCTGAGAACATCCTGCTGTACTTTGAACAGGACTTTTGGAATAAGGGGGAAGGGGAGGAATGGCATAAAGAAACATCCCCTCTCAAGAAAAAGCGAGGGCATCCACATTCCAGACCAGAGTACCTTGAGCTCTGGCACAAAACAGAGGAAGTTGACTGTTTAGAGGGGAGGCAAAAAGATCTACTTGAGGAGAACCCTACTGGTGGACAATGTCCAGAAACTCATCCCTGTGAATCATCCAATCAAGGGATCGTGTTATGGATTTGCTCAGAGTCTGCCACAATGTTCTGACCTGATGGAATATAAACTGTCTGAAGAGTCACATGGTACTGGATAGCTAGTTCCCATACTAGAAGAACCAACCAGCAAAGAAGGTAAGATCTCGTCCCCCTTGCTTGTTGAAATACCACATAAAAACCTTGAGAGGCCCTGGAGAGAAGATAGGGTGAAAAGCTTGAACAGCCAGCAGAAGAGCTCTCATCTCCTTTATATTTATGTGGTCCTTCCTTTGTTGAGATGACCAAGTACCCTGCATCTTTACATCCCTTTCTGGATGACATGAAACCCCACAAGCAAGCAATCAAAAAGAAAAAGATAACAGCAAAACCCCCAAGGGGGCACTTATCTGAAATTGCTTGGTAAACCAGCAATGACTCGAAAATTCAGACTGACAATCAAAAGATGGTGTTTGGACTGGCAGCAAAGAAGTTCTGAGGATGGTATGTCTGGAAGTCACCTTTATGTCCTATGCTATACGTGGGGAGCATACATGTAACATACGGCGTACCTTAAATTAACCTAAAGGCTTTGGTACACTGGCTGGATGTCAAACTGCCATTGGCAGGGGATCCCTATTGCAAAGAATACAGCAACAGTGAAATGAAAGGACATGAGGAGGAACTGGAGTAGGATCAGGAAATTCCAGTTGCAATAAGTCATCATATTTCTTCAAATACAGTGGAAGATCATTACGCTATCATTATTACATTATTGTTTATATTAAACAAATATAAATTTAAAAAAATGCCCCCCCCCCAAAAAAAAAAGATTCATTCTAGATACTGTTTCAGGAAAAAAAAATCCTTCCAAAGGACTGTCAGAAGTATCACCATCATCAAAATCAGAAGACACCTGAAAAGAGAAATGAGATGTCCCCTCACAATAATTTTATTATTCAAATTCTTGAAATTTTCATACAGTGAAGAATCCCCCTTTTTTACAAGAAACACCAGAACTGGAAAGGTCAACAGCCAGAACTAAAACCCGTGCTAAGACCAATAAATCACAATTGTCCAAAAGTAACTGAGACAGATGAAGACGTATGTCTAGGTTTTCTGCTTCTTTTTCACAGGAACTTCTGAAGAAGTAGACCAACTTCTGACAGGACAAAACCTTCCTAGGGACAGGCCATCCAGTCTGGCTAAGCAGAGAGGTATTCTCTGGTCCTTCTTTTAAGACCGACAAGACAAGAGTGGTTCTCCCCTGCCTACCACAGACAACCCCAAAGCGACAGAGGATGTGCCTAACCCCCAGTCCATAGTGGCTACAGGGACTAAACCACAGCATACCAAGGAATAAAAGGAATGGTCTGAGGAACCAGAAATGGCTACAGCAGAGTCATCCATCTGCAACTGGTGTAGTTGAGAAGCTTGATTAAGTGGCAAAGGTTGCTTGTTGCTTAGAAATCTTTTTTTCTTTTTGTGGCTGGAAGAAGAAAGATGTTCCACAGAGAAGATGAAAAAGACATCTGAATCCTAGGGAAGCCAAGTAGCAATAGTCAGTGAAACAGGTAATCATTATAAAACTTGTTTTTCTCCACCAAAAACACTGACAAAAGCACTTTAAGCAGTTATCCCAGCCCCAAAGTAGCCAAACACAAAACTTACTAAGGAAAAACAGTTTTAAGTAAACTTTTCTCCCTCAAAAATAAAAAGTAATACTCCTGTAAAAAGTTACTAGGGGTCACGTGATAGTCTATCAAAACACTTTTTTCCTAGCTTAAAAATAATTTCACAGAAAAAGTTTATTTTCTGTCATAAAACAAAATGTTGAAGGTTTTGTCCCTGAAGGGAACTTATCTGTACAGCAAGAGAAAATCATTAGATGACCATCGATCCTTGAAAGTCTGCAAACAGAGCACTCTTCCCTGACAGGAAAGCCCTGAAAGGAATGGCACTCAAACCACTCTTTTCCTTCAGCTCTGATCAAACAGGTTAAAGGTTTGGGTACGTGGAAGGTGCCCTTAAGCTTTGGAAGCTAGCTGGCAGTTGCATCCTTATCAGGATATAGCTCAGGCTACTGCAGCAGTGCTCAAATGATAATCATCACAGCATTCCTTGTTATTCAGACCTGGTGATCCAACCTAGGTCAAGTGGTGTGGCAACTATCAGTTACACCCACAAGCAAGTTCCTGGTACTACTTTAATAAATCCATAGGACTTCCAATGATTCTTCTGGTGCTTCTTGCCAGCGTTCATCAGCAGTCTCGACTTGCAGCTTAGAAATCCCATTCCATGACAGATAAACATTGCTGATGTCATGGAATGCAGAACCATCCTTTTAACAAGAATATTTCTACTTGACTTACATTAGGCTGCATTATACCACATTTTCACTGTCATGGTTTACAAAGTATAATGCTACCACTAAGTTTTTACCATAATATACAGTATAGATACAGCACTTTCACATATAAAATAGCCACTGTGCCACAACTATTATGCAGTATAAGTCAAACATTAACTGACCATGGAGGCAAAACAGCCTAGTAATTAAGACCTAATCATGTATTTTCAGTGTATCATACACAAGATTATGGCAGCCAGTAGTGGAATATGTACCAGAGAGCTAATGATCGACTATTTGCTGAATGGTCCATTGTTTATAATTCCTGGCGACAACACAGGATTTCAACAGCAAAAGGCTATACAACATAAGGTAGAATCCGTAGGTTCTTAAAGGATACAGCCTATTAAAGAAATTTGATCTTGCACTATGACTGGGTCATGCATAAAGCTGATCAAGCTGTTCTCGTATAATATAACTTAATCAAACCTCTTCCCTCTGTGAGACACAACAGGATGGTTTGCAAAATAACTGGGGCAGGAGAAGGGGCTAGTACAGGCAGTAGGCAACTGACTAATAACAGTGCTGCTTGGGAGAACACTGTTTTAAGGATTATAACAAATGACATGTAGGGTTTACTGCTGGAGTCAGTCCTGTTTATGTTCATTACATACACCACATGTCAGTCAAAGAAAAAGTGAACATTCTTGCAAATGACCACTGTGGAGATGAGGGTGGTTACATATTAAAGGGGAATACAGACAAACAGAAGTTGTCCAAGAAGTGCAACTGTAGCTTAAATAAAAACACAGAAAATAATGCACTGCAGAAGAAGAGGCTCTGGTAGTGATGCTAGATGACTGGGGAAGTGGTGAGCAAGGCAAAAATATATAAAACATTTGGGAGTGGGGTAAGATTAACAGCTTCAACACTGGGGTGCATTGTGTACGCTTTCAAACATTGCATGCAACTGTGGAGGCTCTAAATGAAAAAAACAAAATGATGATATAGCTGGTGTAGATAATGGCAATTAAAATGGTACAGAGGCTAGAAAGGCTGTGTTATAACGGCAGGACTGAGACACTAAATATGCTCATCCAGGACATGACAAAAGGTGAGCTGGGCATGTCCTATGTAAACAACATGGAGAAGCAGATAAGGAAGTCTAGCCAAAAGAGGAGGATTGGTCGTGAAATGACGAGATGTTAACAGAAAGGAAACATTGGAAATGAAATTGAGAAAAAATGCTTTAAAAAGGATGAATGTAATTTGGTGCCTCAAGACATAGTAACATCATCCATAATGGAGTGTTTCTAAAGTGCACCCTACAGGTGTTCAGGGGCTAGGATAGTGGGACAGCTACACAGAATGACAACTAAGTTGTAGGTGGATGAGACATTTACATGTTTCCAGCCACTAACAATCATTTTAGATTTGCATCACTAATGTCAATGCATCATACACCAAAACAACACAAGACATGTTATTGATAACACCTTCATATTTTCTATTACCAATAGGTAATATCATGAAAGGGTCTAGAAATGCATCTAAAAATCCCCGATTGTATTCCTGCACCATCTTCTAAAGAAATATAACTTTGTAACTAAAATGTTCTGCATCTTCTTACAGAGCAGATAATCAAATGTAATTGCCTGATCTTAAATCTCTACTTTTCTGTGCTGGAGAAACAGCTATCACTGCTCTGGTGAGTCCCTCCCCACCCTCTTTCTGACAGTTGTGTAGCAGTGCAGTTAGCATTTAAGTTTAGGGTGATGGGGGTGCAGCAGGGCAAGCCTCTCCTTGCAAAAAAATCTTTAATGTGTTATTCCATTTAATCACCTGTAATCATGTGTTTCCTAGCAATTATCTTTTGCTTGATCATAACAGAAGAGTTTCTCACTGCACTTATTTAAAATTTGCTGTCTAAAACTCAAGGCTTTGCTGTTAATGCAAAATAATCAGGACATATATGAAATTTGGTTTACTATTAAAATTTCGAACGACACTCCGTTGACTGTGCTATAGTCGGCAACAGAAGTTCGAAAACGTCAAATGTCGAAGTAAAAAAATCAATCTAGGAACGGTTTTAACATGGGTCGAGGTAGGTGTTCAGTATTATTCTGAACTACAAACATCTCCCCTACCTCGACCCATGTTAAAACCCATTCCTAGATTGTTTTTTTGATTTCGCAATTATAATTTTTGAACTTCCGTGTTCAACTATAGTACAGTCGACGGAGTGCAGTTCGAAAGTTTAATAGTAAACCATGAAATTCATATGCTCAAGCATACTGGCATCTACAGCTGTATGAAAGATAATGTGACAGTGCTATTTTATATCAAAAAGGATGTGGATTTTGTGTGAACAGAAAGTACTGCTGTATTAGGAACTTACCATAACTGTACATGTTCAGGGGCCTTCACTATTGCAGTCAAAATGAGTGGAACTTCCTGTCTGCACGTACCTGCTTCTAGCCAAACTCTGACCTTCCCTCAGTGCTTCATCTGACTCCTTCCTAACTGAATGTTAGGAAATCAGAGGTGATACAGGGGCATCAGGTGGGATCATCTTCATATTTTTCTTGTCCTAGTTTAGGCAAGAAGCTTGTCTCAGGCATCAAAGCATAGGAGAGGCTCAGAAAAAGAGGGGGATTAGCCCCTTGACCAGAAGACCTACTCATGAGACCCCAACCTTCCTCTCAGGGAACTGAGGAGTTCAAGGAAGGAGGAGGTATGGTATGGAGATGAAAAGGATGGCAGGAAATAAGGCAGTGAAATGTATCCAACCCAATCCTCAAAAAGGGTTACTGAGGGTTACTGAGGATTGGGGGGTATGAACTACGACAAGGAAATGTACTCAAATGTTTTCAGCAATGTTATGTACTATGATCAATGTACTATTCACTGTTGCAATGCCAATCAGTGGAAGGACTCTCATAGCATCAGATCAGTGTGCAGCCAGCCCCAGGTGTGTTTGTTAAGAAAGTAAACCCTACAGAACAGCAGAAGCAAACCTTGCCCTCGTCCTGGATGCAGCCCTTAGTCTGCAATGTTTTAAGAAGGTGTGGACTGGGGACCGAGTGGCTGTTCTCAGAATTGACAGGGTGCTGACCTCTTTGAGGAATGCTGTGGTGGCTGCTGTGCCTCAGTTAAATAGTGCTTTACATGGCTGGGCACTGGCTTTCCAAATACAGAATAAGAAATACATTAAAAAAGTGTGCAAGTCAATTTGATAATGTTCTTTCACTCTATTATTTTTGCAAACAAAAACAGTTGATCTAATCTTCTTATCTCCTCAGTTTTTTCTAAACAGAATCTCAATTTATCCATTATATTTTATCTATTTATAACTATTTTATGGTTCCCCTTTATAATATCAAAATACTGAAATCTCGAATTTCAATATCTCAAGACCATAAAGGCAAACATTCAAAATCCCAAAACCACGAAACACAAAATATCGAACATAAACACACCATACAACACATACACTAGCCTACCCACACTACAACAAATCAAACAACAAAACATTCACAAATACAACACCAACACACCTATACTACATATAAGCAGGGGGTCAAGCCCTCCTGCGCCCCCCCCCCACCACACACACACTTATATATATACTAACTCTGAGATCTCACAAACAGGAAAAGACAGCAAACTCACACCCAGACATTCTACAGTCCCTCACACACACACACACACACACACACACACACACACTCGCACATATACAAACAGTAACACGTCCAACACTTACACACTCATACAGTCATCTTACTAGCCTAATCCACTCCTACAACTTACAAACACACTCACATACATTCAAACTCCCTTACAAAACACTCACTTACCTTAAATCGCACCCATATCCGCACACAACACCATACACCATCCACACAAACCACCGAATGTAAAAAAGCATAAAGCCATAACCGCGAATTCGAGATACTCGAATTTGCGATTATGCACTATTGCTATTCTAAGAATTCGCCTTTATGGTCTCGGGATACTGAAATTCGAGATTTCAGTATTTCGAGATTATAAAGGGGAACTCTATTTTATACATATATTTATCTAGTAATGTACCTGTTCAGGCACAACAAGGCATTAACAACATGTCCTACGAGGACTGACTCAGAGCCCTGTCACTATATTTGGTGACTTACAGACTGCTAAGAGGTGACCTATGTCTGGCACATACAGCATTCTCTGATCCAATATTGATGGATTTACAGCACATCAGCAAGTAAAATGACATCAGAAATACTCAGTCTACGCATATAAACCTCTTCTGCTAAATCAACAGAACAGTTCAGAGGAACAGGTATATCTCGCAAAGGACACTGCTGCTGTAGAACAGAGTCCCTATACACATAAAACAAAGTTGATCTCTGTCCATATTCAAGAGCAACATGGATCTATGGATAGGAAGAAGAAAATTTACCTCAGGACTGCCTCCAGTACTCCTAATGGACAGAGGCAGCTCCTAAATGTTTGCCTCATGCATAAGTCTCCTCAAATGATCTATGATCTGATCCCAGTTATTCTCATTAGGGCTAATATATAACGATCAACTACAGGATGGCTAAGGCCAATCTCTAACCAAATGGGACAGGTTATTAGCAGCATAAAAAGGGAAATTGGCTAGGCTTAAAATTGCTGCCTATAAACTTATAATTACCTATCCCATGCAAAACATGCAGTATTATTTCCCGCAATTCTGTTGAAAAAAGACAGATGGAGAATGCCTTGGTTTAGTGACATGTCACGTACCACTTTGGCATGAATTAAGGTTAGCGTGGTGGGACACGCTATCCTTGTGAAGAATCGGAACTCGTTCTCTACACATCAGTTCTTGCTATTCTGACATCCTCCTAATAGATGTCACAGGCACGAAGAACAGCATCTTCCAGGTTAAGTAAATGAGAGGGCCACAGTTGCTGGTTCAAGGAACCCCAGGGTTAGCTCTTCCTAAACGTAGTGAAAGTTCCGTTATGAGGTAATGTCTCTCCTGGTTGGACTAAAATTAAGGGCTCCTTCTAATAATTGTTTCACTGGCAAAACATAATACAAGGAAGGATCGAGGGATACACAGGCTGAGATAGCTAAAAAATGAACATTTAAAGATGTCTAAGATAAACTATTTTTGTAGAGATCTGAGAGGAAATTCAGGACCAAGGACAATGAGGCTGCAATTCAGGTCCTGGTCCCTGTGCAAACATTATTTTGTTATGTATAATTTCCTCATGTTTGGTTTCCAAGCCTCCCTCATAACATTTAGCATGCCTTCTGAAAACACACCCATGGAGAGAGAAAGAGCTCTAGATCACTTAAGCTGCTGACATTAGGATAGTCAGGTTGGAGACTATTAGGGACCTAAGTTCCAGGTCAAGAAGTCTACCTGCTAAGGCAGCATTTTTAGTTCTGTCCTTGCTAGACTTAGTAGCTGAGAGAACCAGTTACTGTCAGAGTCAAACGGGAAAAATACAAAACTAAATTGAAACCACCAGGATACCCAAATTCTCTCTATTGTGTACAGTCAGCAAAAACATCCCTAGGCACAGAAGTGTGAAGACAAGAGAGCTCTGTTTAATAAAATGCAAACACACAATAAAAACAAACTGGTTAAGCACTTTCAACCTTTTCTTAAAGGACTTCTTCAGAATCAAATCACAGTAGTTAACACAATGTTTACAACCAAAACATTAATCATGTGCATGTGTTCCAATCACATCATGTCATTAAAAAAACACATTGAAGTCAACAACGTTCTCAAATACCCCTGTAAACTGGATAATTTATCTACTCTCAAAATACATAAATAAATAAATACATAAAATCTTAGAATAAACAAATATGTTAAACTAAAAATCACTAATACACTAATAAAAGCAAAATAAGCCAAACCTGCATTGACATGTTCTTTAAAAAACTACTTATTGACACACTTTTGTTTAGTCCTGGTGGTGCTACAGCATCTGCTCTAATCGTCCATACTAACTCCTTGTATTCCAAGAAGTTTTTCCAATCCTTCCCCCCCAGATGGTATCACTAATTTTTCTAATATTAAAAATGAAAATGATCTGAAGTTATTGTATATTAGTGCGTGGTGTGTAAGTGCACTCTTATCGTCCTGCCTTTTTATGCTATATAAGAGCTGTGTATGAGTGACATTTGATACTCATATTTCAAAAATATTAAGTAATGCTCAAGTGTACAACCATAAAGATTTAAACCTTGCCAGACAGGTATGTATCCCAGAGACCACCCCTTCTCTGGAACAGGCTCTCTATCCATGTGAAGCTGAGTTTCTCCCTAACCCAATTCAAGTGTAATTTATTTGGACAACTGGATGGGAAACAGAAAATGTTGAAGCTTCTGAATGGAGATAACGGTACACTGGAGATTGGGGAATTTACCGCTTTCCCCACTGTAGTGCAATCTCAAAGTTGGTAAATACAACATGCAGAGGGTACAGGTGGGGCTTGCCTCCCTGCAAAAATGTAGATTTTTGTTGTTTTCATGTAGTTCGACTTTTTGAAAAGTTCGACTTACATTTGAGTCAGTCTTCTGAATGGGATCCACACACATGTGTATGTATGTATGTATATATATATATATGTATATATATATATATATATATATATATATATATATATATACACACACACACAAACACACACACTTACGTATGCATGAGTGTTGTATGTATATATACATGGACACACACACACACACACACACACACACACACACACACACACACACACAGTTGGCGAATTTGTAATTTATGTATACATAAATATATTATAGACAAATAGATATAGGTTTACCATCATAATGTCGGCAGGCACATCCCCAAACGTGCAGATGGTCGAACTGTTTCTGCAAATTCCATGACACATCAGAAAGTCGAACAAAACTGCGAAAGTCAACATTTCTGACCACAGCATACCTGAAACAAGTGCTACCGTAGGTCAAAAAGGGGGCGAGATTTTGTGATTCGGAATATCGGCGTTCGCGGTTTTAAGGAGTCACAGTTTGGAGTTCACGGAAATTGTTTCAATGATGTGCCTGCCAACATTATGATGGTACACCATGTGTGTGTGTGTGTGTGTGTGTGTGTGTGTGTGTGTGTGTGTGTGTGTATATATAAATATATATATATATACATATATGTGTATATATATATATATATATATATATATATATATATATATATATATATATATATATATATATATATATACACATATATATATATATACACATATATATATATATATATATACATATATATAGGTTTACCTTCATAATGTTGATCACAAATAATCGACCGGCCACATCACCGAATCGTTTCTGCAAAACCAGAACCGCAAAATCTTTCAAATTTCGAAAAAACTTTGAATTTTGACATTTCCGACCGCGCCACACCTCTACACCAGTCCTAACATGGGTCAAAAAGGGGGCGACAGTTTGTCGTTCAGAAATTTGGTGTTCGATGTTTTGAAGAGTCGCAGTTTGGTATTCGCAGAAGCAGGGTCAACCATAACGTGATCGGCATTATGATAGTAAACATATATATATATACATATATACACACACACACACACACACATATTTATATATGTATATATAATTTCCATTCATGTAAAAGCTGTTACTGGCACAAAATATCAAAAGCTCAGAATATCTAAAACTTTGAATGTCCCCTTTCCTCACTATTGTTGCTTTGCTATTACACAACATGTTGAAAAGTACTTTTTATCTGCTCTATAAAATCCCTCAATATGTTACAGTTAAGGCTGAAAGTAAATTATGAATCAGAAGGTTTCAAGAGGTAGCACTGGAAGTTCTCTTGCTATCTTCTAAAAGGGGAAGAGTCACTAAATGGTTAATGAAAACACCAGTATAGTTCTTTGAGGGAGAAACAGAGGTTACTACAGCAAACTGGGAACAAGATCAATGAGGAGATAAAGTATAAAATTCAATATAAGATAAAGATGATGTATAGGCTTACAGCAGCTCAGAGCCAGTCAACTAGATGAGAAAGGAATTAACCAGATTAGGCAAATGAGAGAATATTAAGAAAATAGAAAATGAGGTCATATGTGCCCAAAGTACGGCTGTCCAAAAATTATTGACAGCAGTTCTCCAGTGGCAATGAAAACATTGGCCATACAAATAAAACAAAGGATGGAGAGGGTGCTGTTCAAAGTAAGAAACAAGGAGGGACAGGGATTAACTGAGACACATGCAGGTATTTAGGGCCTACTATGCAGAGCTGTACAAAAGAGAAGAGGAGCAAAGAATGAGAAGCAAGATACAACAGTATTTGAATCAAAGTAGTAATTCTTGAACAGCTGAGTGATTGATGATGGAAATTGCAAAGAGATATTAAGGAAGTGGCAGAAAGACAACAAAGCTCTAACTCCCCAAGGTTAGTTTGGATACTGATAAAGTTTTGGAGATTAGGCCAAAAAGAGTAACTAAAATTTGCAAATGATTATTCCATCAAATTTTGTCTGCCAGGTTGGTCTCACAGTCATGGAAAGGTTGTGTCATAGTGGTGATACCCGAGGAAGGCTGGGATCCTAGACTCACAAAATCTTAGCAACTAATAACAATTTAATACATGACATTAAAGTATTCATGACTATTATGGCTCACAAATTGGCTCCAATGTTGCAAGACTTAATTATCTTGGAACAATGTGGCTTTTCCCAAAACAAAGAATATCTGATAAAATAATTCATATAATACTGATAATATAGGATGTTGGTATGAATAATAAAGGAAGTGGTAGTACTCTATAGTACTCTACCTTGACGCCAGAAAAGCATTCAATGGGGTTGACTTGCAGTACCTATATAAGGGGCGAGAATCAAGCTGTTTTATACAGCCAATGCAGGAAACATAACAGAACAAAGCACAGGTTAAAACAGGGAGGTGTATTACCAGAAACATTTAACCTTATTAAAGGAGCACGGCTGGTTTTCCCAATGTTTCCATTGCTATTTGCATTACATCTACAACTACTGTCTAATACATCAAGACAGTAACAGATAAGAGGATATAAATGGGAAGAGATGGAGCTTAAGATCTCATTGTAAGATGATGTTGTGCTTGCAATCTTAAGACCAAAAGAAGATTTGGACAGTCTTTTTGATATGTTAAGGCTGTTTGGGAAATTTTCAGATAATAAAATGAGGAAAAAAATGAAAATAATGGGGATAAATATTACATGTGGATTACAGGTGGTTGATGAAATTAACAGAAAGAGACTAATAATGGTATAAAACATTTAAAGGTATGCTTGAAAGGCACTTAAAGTATCCCTGCAGGTTTCACAGAAGAAAACAAAGTCTGAGTCAAGGGAATCTTTTAAATTGAAAATACCCGAATCTTGACATGCAGCAAAGGATCACAGTGTTACAATGGCATGTATTACCACATTTTACACTTGGGACAGGTTTTTTGAACTCCACTGCAAAGGCATATTTTTCAGAAGTTAAAAAAGTGGATAAGGGACAGAGTGATGCTCCCTATGATGCAAGGGGGATTGGGAGTCCTGGTAACTGAGAATTACAGTGTGTTAATTCACATGTCCCACATGGTTAGACATACAACCCAGCAATATGATGCTATGTGGAAATAATCATAACTAACGCTCCATGGGTAGGTGACAGGGACTGGTTTGAAGTGAGTTGGAAGGGGAAAACACTGGAAATTAAGACACAGATGCTAGAAATAGCTATCACATGAGTTAATAAAGTTTTTCTGAGAGAGGAATTGAGACAGTGGTAGCAAGAAATGTTACCTACTGGAGCTAAAGTGGACATCAGGATGTATAACACTGCAACTTGGAGGTGGAGTTACAAAAGGACTAATGTGCTTTACAGACACCAGTTGCTAGTGGGGGAGAGGCAGTTTTTGAGCTAGGAAGAGGTTATGAAGTTGTGAGACGGTTTATTTCTAAATCATATTGCAATAAACAGAAAAGTACGAGATACAGTTTGGGTAACAAAGACTAAAGATAGGCATCCAGCTTTAGCAAAGTAGGTGGTAGAAGACAGAGAAAAAGTTAAGGCAACAAAACATACAAAAGTTTCCAGCAAGGCTCAAAATGAGAGACAGCTAGGCAGAGGTAAGAATGGGAGAAGAAAGTAAAAATAAAAAGTAGCTCTTGTTGGTGGGATAAAATATATTCATACCCTGGGAAGGTACGAAGGATGTGAAAATTCCAGATCTTTGCATGGAAATATCTCCACAGGTACTTTAATACACCCATAAGGCTTTTCAAGATATTTCTTAATGCAGACAGAAGTTGCTGGAAATGTGCAAGGGGAGACTATGTACATATGTTTTGGGAATATGAAGCAACAGAAGCATTTAAATCAGATTTGGGGACCATGAAATGATTGCTTATAAAGAGAAATATCCCTCAGACAAAAGAAAAGTACAGATGATGATATGGGAAAAGAATAGGAGCGAAAGATAATATGGATAGTGCTGCTCATGGGGTTAAAAAGTGGTAACAAGGAAAAGGAAGAACACTGGTGAGCTACAGACAGAAAAAGATAGATGGGTGAATAAGAAAATAAAGGAGGAGGAGAAAGTTTTATTGAAATGTTATGAAAGTAAATATCGACTGATAAAGTGCCATTTCCAGTGAATACAGTATATAGAACCAATGAACTTAACAAAAGAAAAAAGGGGAGGCTAAAGGAAACAGGACTACTTGCATGCATGCCAAGCTTAAAGTTTAAAATTTAAAATTTAAATAGTGTAAACTTTTAAAGAGTGTGGAATAGGTTGTAATCAATAAGTCTGTATTAGTTCATCACAATGCAATTCTAGTGAACACTGGATCGGTGACACTCATTCAACGAAAATCATTTCAGCGATTCACTGAATTTACCGAGGGCAAGTAAATACTTGCCCTACAGCACAACGGATCAACAGCTACGCAAATCGAACCCACCCTAGAGTGGGGGGGGGGCTTCTCTCCCACACCCCCTAACTAAATATACCAACTCTGAGATCACATTACAGTGGAGAAAAGGGCAAAGTTGTGCTGTAGGGCAAGTATTTACTTCCCCTCATTAAATTCAGTGAATCTCTGAAAGGATTTTCACTGAATGAGGGTCGATGATCCAGTGTTCACTGCAATTGCATTGCAACAAACTAATATAGACCCATAATCAGTGAGGGGTCAGGACAAGGAAAATGGTACATGAGAAAGCATTATAAATGTGTCACACAGGGCAAAAAAGGAGTAACAGTGGGAATAAAGGGGGAGTTTATATTGTTGAGCCTTCAGCAGGTCAGATTTGCTCAAAGGCTTGGGATTTAACCATTCTTCCATACAAGGTTGAATTTAAAATACATAACACAAGTCACTCACTCTAGGAGATCTGTATAAACCATGAATAGTAACCATATCGAGGTAAGTCAGTGAGACTGGTAAACTACTGTCTATGAAGACAGAAGCATTGGGAAGTCATGAGATAGTAGAGTTATGTAAAACCTTACCATAATAATAGATGTACTTCTCTTCACTGTTGCAGTATCCTTTACAATATGGATGCCCTGCCAAGGGTAGCCCACTGTCCAGCCAATATACCAAAGACTTTTTGTTGTAAAGGGTTCACTGCATGACATACATATGCTCATCGCGCACAGCATATGGCATAAAGGTGACATCCGGACATACCATCCTCAGAACTGAAAAGCCTCAGTGGGAACGCCAGTCTAAGGATAAAGGTAAGTAACAAGTACATCCAGAAGGATAAAAGGACCATGGAGAGGAGGGAGCAAATACTGCAACAGTGAAGAGAAGGACATCTACTGTTTTTGTAAGATTTTACATAACTCTACTATATCCTTCCATATCACTGTTGCAGTATTCCTTACAACAGGGAGAGAGTAAAAGCTCAAGAAGACTGGGAGGAGGAAGAGCCAGCAGAGCCCTTTACGAAGCCATGGAGAACAGATCTGGTGAAACCAGCTCTGGCCCTAGAAATCTCATCTAACTTACAGTGCTTAGTAAAGGTATGCACAGAAGTCCAGGTTGCTGCCTCAAGAATAGAATTAGTATCCAAACCCTTAAAAAGAACCAGAAGAAGCCAGTGCCCTAGTGGAATAAGCCTTAACAGAAGAAGAAGTAAGCCTCTGTCCATGAAAAGAACAGCAAAAAGAAATGGTTTTAGAATACCCAAGAAGAAACAGTTTGCTTTTAAACAGCCAAACCTAAAGACCTCGGATGAATATAAACAAAAGGCTGTTCAGATTTACGAAAAGCTTTAGTTTTATCCAAACAATACCAGAGTTGTCTATGCAAATCCAAAGTGTGCAAACCTTTTAACTAGCAGACTGCGGAGAAGGGAAAAAAGTTGGCAAATGAATAAATTGCATTCCCTCCAGTACAACTCTTTTGAGTGTGTACCTTTAACTCCTAGTGGGTGTGGCCTGAGCCTTTAAAAATGAAGTTATCACCTTACAATTCTAACAAATACTCATTGACAGAGGTCAAATATCAATATAAGTGTGTTTGCCATCATGTATGCTTCAAGATAAAATATTCTGACACCTTGTATGAAGCATGGTTTTGGAATTATTAATGTAAGTATGAACAAGTAATATTTGACACCTAGAGGAGCAGTAGGAGGTAACTGCAGATGCACCTGGAGGCGTCACTCGGATGTAATGAGACAACTCATTAACCACCTTGGGTGTAAAAGAAGGATTAGTATGATGGGACACCCCACCCTTATGGAAAACTAAAACAGGAGGAAGAGGCATAAGGGTTTGCAGCTCAGACACCCAATTGGCAGAAGTAAGGGTCAAAAGAAGAACAGTCTTCCAAGAAAAATGCTGTAAGGAAACTGAAGCTCAAAAGAGCCCAAGTTAATTTTCTAAATCAAAATTAATGTCTTAGGAAGGAGGTACAGGCATCCTGGAAATCCTAATGTGAAGTACGCCTTTAAGAAACTGTTTGGCCTCAAATCTAGAGGCTAAAGGGGAAGTCAACGGCAAACAAGCAGAGACAGCTGATAGGTGGACCTTAACGAAAAAAGAAGCCAACCCCACATTGAGAAAATCACAGAAATAAGAGAGAACCAAAGGAACAGCTGCAATATGTAGATCCAGGTTAAGAGAAAGACACCACACAGAAAACCTCTTCCATTTGGATAAGTAAGATTTTCTAGTAGGGGCTTTCTTGGCCTCCTGCAGACCCTAAGCATGTCCTCAGAAAAAAAAGTGTCTGAGGGGAATCAAAAACCTATCTCCCACTATGTCAGCTGAAGAGTGGACAGCTGGGATGGATGACAGATCCCTTGTCTTGTGTGAATAGGTCCACCATTTGAGGAAACTTGTGATGACTGCCCTTGGCTAAGAGCAGAAGAAGAGGGAATCAATGCTGCCTGGGCCAAAAGGGAGTCACCAACAAGATTTTGGGAGCATCCTTTTGTATCTTGAACATGACTTTCAAAATGAGAAGAAGGAGAGGGAACCCATAAAATAACATCCCCTTACAAGAAAAAGAGAGCATGTCCACCATTGAGGCCAGACAGCATGGGACTCTGGCACAAAATAGAGGAAGATGTCTGTTCTACTTGAGGAGTACCCCACTGGTGGACAATGTCCAGAAACACATCCCTGTGAAGCATCCAGTCATGGGATACTGTTATGGAGCTGCTCAGAGAATCTGCCACAATGTTCTGACCCGAGGGAATGTAAACTGCCTGAAGGGTGACCTGATACTGGACAGCCAGCTCCCCAAACCTGTAACACTAACCTGCATAAGAGATAAGACTGTGTCTCCATTGCTTGTTGATTTACCACATCACTATGGTACTGTGTGTGAGAATATTGAGGGGCCCTAGAAGAAAAGGAGAACGAAAAGACTGAACAGCCAGCAAATCTTTGGCAGTGATGTGGTCTTTCTTTTGACGGAGTGACCAAAGGCCCTGAACCTTCAGAGGGCCGAAGGAGGTTTCCCCATTCCATGTGCGAGGCATCTGTGAAAAGTTCATCAGATGGGGCTGAAGGTTGGAAAGGAAGCCCTGGGTTGAGGGACAAGTGATGAATCCACCAATGAAGTTCCAGCTTAAGGCATGGAGGTAGGGGGATAAGAAATTCTAAAGGATGTGAATGTCGAAACCAAACAGACTTTAGAAAACACTAAAGCTTTCTCATGTGCAGCTTGTCTAGAGGGAGCACAGGAATGGTGGAATTCATGTAACCCAGAGCTCTCAGATAGATGACGTCTGTGACTGAAGACAGAGGAAGAAGGGAATGAAAGAAAGCAATGAGAGTTATGGCCTTGGGAGGAAGCAGGAATGCCAGCATTGGAACAATCTGGATCCTGCAACCCAGAAAAACATGATCCTGAGAAGGAATCAGAAATAACTTCGGGAAACCTACAGTGAATCCCAGGCTTTGCAGGACAGAAAGGGTAGAGTGTAGATGCTGAAGTAAGATCTCTTGAGAGAATTCCTGAATAAGCAGGTTGTCCAGGTAGGAAAAGACCTGTATCCCCTTAGTCTGCAGAAAGCATTCAAAGGATCAAGGTATTTGGTGAAGACCTTTGAGGCACTAGAAAAGCCAATGGGCAAAGAAGAGAACTCAAAATGCCAGGAAGCAACAGAGAAGTGCAAAACCTTCCTGAAAGTGGAATGAATAGGAATGTAGATAAGTATCCTTGCGATCCAGAGAAACCAGAAAAGCCTGATGAAGTAGCAAAGGAAACAAGGTTTGAAGGGTCAGCATCTGAAAGGAAGATGTTTAGCTGAGAAAGTTCCAGAATGGGTCACCAGGTGCCTTCTTTCCTGAGTATCAAAAACATGCTGGAGTAAACCCCTTCCCCCTCTGAGGAGCTGGAACTTTCTGAATAGTTACTTGAGCCAACAGGCCCAGAAGCACCTCTGGAAAAAAAGGCAGATGCTCATGAAGAATGCACAAAAAGAGGGGAGATGGATTTCCAGACCACGTAATAACCCTGACAGGTTATGGAAAGAACCCAGAAATCTTGGGGGACCTTTACCCAAATAGGAAGAGATTGAAAAAGACACAAAAAAAGAGGGATGAAACGGAGAAGAACAGGATAGTCAAACAGCACCTGGTTTGTCAGGAAAAGAAGGCTTCTGAGTAGCAGGAGTTTGGGCAGTCTTAGCAGGGGGGCCACTTCTACTACCCTTCTTGCCTTTGGGGGGAGGGCGAGAATGTCTACAAACAAAAGCAGGCTTATTAGGATAATTCCTCTGAAATTTGGGCAGAGGGGAAACAAAAATGTGTTTCAACTCCTGTAAGCCCTTGCCTTTTTCTTGTAGGGATATAAACAACTACACAGCAGTAGCACCAAATAAATGCTTAATGTTCAGAGGAGCACTCATCAGTTTAGCCTTGATATCATTAGGTAAAAGCTGAAGTGTGAGCCAGGAATATCTCCTCAAAACAGACCCAAAAGCAGCAGCTCTAGATAAAGCATCAGGTGCATCTACTTGGGAGGACATCCAAAGGAAGACAAGGGCAGAAGCCTTCCCCTCAGAATCACAAAAATCATTAATAGCCTGACAGGCTTGAGAGAGAATGTACCTAGTCATGTGTGTCTGATAGACAACAGCTCTAAAGGGTAGGGTAGCAGAAGTATACACCTTTTTATCCAGTCTCTCCATGGTTCTGCTATCCTTATCAGATTTATTTTTTATTTATTTTTATTTATTTTACATTTGTTGACCGGGCTAGTCCAGCTGGATATATGTCCATTTTCAGCAGAGGCCCGGGGAGAAAAGCTCCTCGAAAACACAGTAAAATACTATATATAAAAAACAATATTTCACAAGTACAATACAAAATTAAGCTATTTTATACATGATAGATTTTACAGATGTGAGTATATTAAAATATAAGGAAATATGTTCACTTCAAAAACACATTTGATTGCAGAATCATATGACATGTAACTTTGTTAACATGGTAGGTAGTCTTAATGACATTTTAGGGATATTGATAGAGATTTTAATCAATTTTAAGGCCTGTTATATTTATGGTTTTCAATAGGCAATTGGTATATACAGTTAATAAGACAGGTGTCTTTGTAAAAAAATAACATGAGTAGTTAGTCTGGGTTCATACAGGGGCATAACCAATGGGATTTAAGGTAGGTTTTAAGCCTGATGTTAAATTGTGTTAGTGAAGAAAGGGAGGTCAGGTCACTGGGGAGAGAGTTCCAGCTTTTACCCACGGTATTAGAGAACAAAGAGTCGCCAGCCTTATTGTAGGTTTTGCCTGTTTGTACTAATATTTTATTAGATGAGCGTAGGGTCTTAAGGTTGTTGTAGGGGGTGATAAGGTTGGTAAGAATTGGAGTGTTAGTAGGCTGATACAGGATTTTGTAGGCAACTGTTAATTGTTTAAATAAAAGTAGATTTGGCAACTCTAGCCATCCTAGTTGTTCATAATTAGTACAGTGATGGATTCTGAATATAGAGCCTGTTGCAAATCTAGCAATATTGTTGTAGGAGACAGCCAGTTTGTTCAAGTTGTTTTTTGAGAGGTTAGTATATATAGGGGAGGCGTAGAGGAGGGTGGAGATTAAGTGGGTCTGGGCAATAGTAGACCTTGCTAGTGGGGTAAGAAAGGATTTGATTCTACAGAGGGAGCCTAGTTTTTTGTTAACTGTTTTTATGGTACTGTTAATGTGACTCAGAAACAAAAAAGCCAGCATAACATGACCCAATATAAAGCTGATAATTTATTACAAAAACGACAGCAAAACTGCACAGACCGGTTTCGGCTGGTACACTATACACAGCCTTCTTCAGTGTGAAATAAGCACAATCAGAGCTGTCATTAAATACACTGCACAAAAAAGTGATTGGTTAAAGCTACAATTTGTCATTCAATCCAGGTGGGAAAAGATCACCTAACTTAATAATCCATTTTTTCTCTTTTGAATTTAATAAAGAATGCCAACCAGTTTTGTTGGTTAATTTGCCACGAATCATATCAATAATAGTAAAAAGAAAAGATGCTGTTGGATGTTTAAGTTGATGCTTAAATAAAGCATTATGTATTCTACCTTTTCTAATGTTGCTGATATGCTCTGAGATTCTCAATCTAATGGGCCTAGACATCTGGCCAACATAGAAAGCCCCACACGTACATGTGGCTAAATAAATAAGCCAATCAGAACTACAATTTGCGAAAAACTTGATATCATATACAGTGGGGGAATTCTTGCTGGTGAATTCTTTGGTTTTGGATATTTTATTGCAATTAATGCAATGACCACAAGGATAACATCACACAGGTATAGTACCTGTCAGAGTAGTTTGAATGGGTTCCAGACCTCTTGTATCATGTACGTGTTTGTTTGAATCACTCTTTGTATTGGTGATTCATTATATTGGGATTTGGATTTTCACGGCTTTGACCATTTTGCCTGACATTTTTTATATGGATATAGCTTTTTAGCTATTGTTCCATACCCACATTTTCGATATTTGCTGGTCCAACATTCATTTCCATTTGATGATTTGCCCTGCGTAAAGTTTTCTACTGCTACAGGAAGTGCTGCTTGCATCAGGATTGTTGGCTTTCAGTAGGGTGTTGGCGTGATTAAGGAGCGGTCTGCAACTCATTCGCATGGTTGGATTTGGTTCTTTTTCGATGAGTGTTTGATGCAACTACTTCTCAACAACCATCAACGAGGATGAGTATATTTTAGATGTACTTTATTTTGGTAATTCGAATACTTGCGAATAATTTGGATCGTACCATCTCGTTTCTTGCTTTTTTCTGTTTTGGAAGGAGAGATTTTTATGCGTCTATGGTTTTCCAACTGGGATACCTTATGTGAACTGTGGACTTGCATTGTGGGGAACTAGACTTCAATTATTTGGACTTTGTCGAACACTTTATATATGTGTATTATGTATCGGTGAATACACGTATTTTTTGTATTTGACTTTGGTCTACAAGCAACTGCCTCTTCACCAAGGGTCATTCCTTTTTTGGATCGGGACATTAGGTTTTGCGAATTATATCAGACATTACAATTTCCAATTTGGTAATCAATGTTTAAAAATTTGTTTATGCCCTTTTGCTAACAGGGCTGGCGATTTCGTTTTTGCGAACTATTTTCAACTGCCATTCAAATGCAGCTGGCGCATTTTATATTTTCGCCTCATGTTCTGACTTTTGTAATTATTCTGTATAGACTTTAATTGCTGCCTTTGTTATATATTTAGGGCTGTATTCGCTTATTTTAACAGAAGAGCACTCTTTGTAGTTGTGCACTTCTATTTTGAGTATTATCATCATATATATTTATTGTTATGAAGCGTATCTAGTGTATACATAATTACCACAGGCATATGTTGGTCGTTTTTTAACTTGTTAAGCTTTAATGTGCGCACCATTGATCATTTGTATTGGCCTATATTTCTTTTCATTGTGGGGATTGTTTATAACATATTATCACCAAATTAGTGTTTTATTAGGTGTTGCTTATCCCCTTATCAACATCTGTTGGTTTGCAAAAATTTTTTAATATATATTACTCTATAGCTGTCTTTCTCATCCCTTGGTGCTGATGATGTTTTTTGACTTATAACAAAGTCCTTTGCATTATTGTATTATTTACATGCTGGTTTCAGTGTCATATGTATATACCTCGAATATAATTATACTGTTTATATATTTGAATACAGTATATCATTAGACCTCATGTCCTTCATGTGAGCATCACTTTATAGTAGTTGTTCACATATTTTACATGTTGGGGAATATTTATGACACAACTCTTTGGTTATTAATATATATTATGTGTTTTCTAAGTTCCCCTACATTCTGTTATAGGTCTATCTAGATTACATATACTTAACAGTTGTTATTTAGCTCTGGGGATTGGTTTTGACCAATGGTATACTTTACACTGTTATTAGAGTTCTTTGTTCCTATTTTATTATAAATTTGCTTCATTGTTTCTCTTACTCAGTTAGTTGACTGTATCAGAGTCTATTTTTAGTGTTAGTATACAACTGATATTAGTTAATTCTATTGTTAGGTTTTTTGGTTGTCTTTTCCTTTTTTTGTGTGACTGGTGGGTTGTTGTTTCTGATTGTTTGGCCTATTCTCTTTAACCATACAGTTTAATTGTATCTTCACATTTTTGTGTGGGTCTTTGATACTCTTTTCATCCAAGCCATCCAGGTTATTCTGTCATTTTTCTATCTTTAGGATGTTTTGCTTAATTTGACATTATTGTTTTTGGTACACTTTATTCCTGAGATGTAGTCCAATTTTTTGGGCCTATTATGGTCTCTTTTTTAGACATAGCCTTGTAGCTATTATTGTCTATTATTATTTTGTACAACTATTTTTAGTCATGGACCTATTGAGTCTTGTCTCCGGATTATCCTCTGATAGAGAGGATTTGAGTGCTTTTGGACTGGGTCCCAGCCCGGAAAAAGCAAACATTGGTGAATCTATAGGGTCTGAAATGACTTGTAATTTGGTGTTTGAAAAACTTCACAAACACTTGCGACTATTAAGATCCAACGTTCGGCATGCTAAACTATTCAAGGCTTATATTGCTAAAAATATCACCCCACATGGATTAAGGGTAAGAATACAACCCTTAGTGGCTGAAATTGATGATGACTTATCACAAGAATGGGCTGGGATACAACATCAAGCCAGTATGTCGTTTGTCAAGGCACTAAACAGTTATTATGAACGCACAATTGATAAAGAAGTAAATATTGTTTTAGGCCTTGCCAACGACGTCAAACCTTTTGAAAATGAGTCTTTTTTTGCAAAACATTTAATAGGGTGGCTTTTGACTTAAACAGTTTAGAGACCCAAATGAAATAGAAGAAAATTCAGAAATTCAATAGAGATTTGGCGGACTATCAGGGCAACAACCCTTTTAGTTTAACCAAACATGTAAAATTTAACATACAACATAGTCGTCCCTCAAAAAGGAAAAGACCGAAATCCATCCTCAAAAACAATTATATTTCTGACACTGGCTCTTCCACAGAAGAGTTATCCTCTGGCCTTGAGAGTGAGTTGCAGACTGCTTCTGGGTCACCCACCCCCAAGAGATCATTGACAGGGGCCCCTTTAGGAACAGGTACAAAAGAGGGGGGAGGAAACATAAAGGCCATCACAGATATACAAAGTCTACTCCAACTTGCAATGGCGAAGTAGATTTTTCTTTGAACAATAATGTTTTAAATCTTTCTAGTTATATTTTATCACACACTGAAGTCAACATTCTTAATAAAGGACTGACATTTGTTCCCGTTTTTTTTGTTACTGAGGATTCATTTGCACAAGATGTTATATCTTTTTGTAGATTGCTTAATTTGAGAATTTTTTTTTGGCAATACTAATGATTTTGGTGTTTTAGATAAATTTACATATCACAAATCAAACTTTCATCCACCTATGCACCCTGCTGTTTCGCAGTTTCAAAACAATGTTCTCAAAGATCTTCATTATGTTCGATCAGAATCTGATTTTCGTCCTAATAATATTACTATTCAAGAACAACAGGCCATCAGAAACATACAAAATAATCGAGATATTGTTGTTATTTCAGCTGATAAAGGGGGTGCTGTGGTGGTTTTGGACTGGCATTATTATAATAATGAAGCTCTAAGGCAATTATCTGATGAAAAATACTATGTTAAAATGGTTATTAATCCTACATCTAGATTTCAAAAAGAAATTGAAGAATTTCTGTCTTATGCTAAAGATGCTTTCATTATTGATGCCAACCTTATGCACCAACTGTTAGTTTATGATTCATCAAATCAGTACATTTACTTCCTGCCAAAGATACACAAGGACCCTATACACCCCCCAGGGAGACCCATTGTTTCAGGTCGGGGTTACATCACTGAACCCCTTTCCCTTTTTTTGACTGACAAATTGAATCCTTTGTTACCTCTTATTCGTTCATGGTTACAAGATACTACTAATTTTCTACAGATTATTTCTGATACACAACTTGAGCCTGATTGGCGTATGTGTACTTTAGATGTCAGTGCTTTATACACAAACATTCCTCATTCTGGTGGATTGGAAGCTCTTGCATATTGGTTAGAGATTTCTGTTTTATATTCCTGTGAATTTAATGAATTCCTATTGGATATGGCTTCTTATGTCTTGAACAATAATGTTTTTTTCTACCAAGATGTCTGTTATTGGCAAACTAAAGGTACCGCCATGGGTTCTTCTTTTGCGCCCATTTATGCGGACCTCTTCATGGCCTATGTTGAGAAAGATTTGATTTATAATTATAACAATAATATCTACCTGGAACATCTTGACATCTGGCGTCGATACCTTGATGATTGCTGGGCAGTATGGAAGGGCGAACTAGAAGGTTTGTTCGACTTCCTGGCATATCTCAATAATAACAAATGGGGTATCGAGTTTACTTTACATTATGATCATGATAATATCACTTTTCTCGATGTATCCATTAATAGATTATCTGACAATACTCTAAGTACTAAAGT
Organism: Protopterus annectens; assembly: GCF_019279795.1. NCBI lineage: Eukaryota > Metazoa > Chordata > Ceratodontiformes > Protopteridae > Protopterus > Protopterus annectens. Next base: position 241,679,868 of record NC_056743.1, read on the forward strand.
TTTTAGGAAGCATCCGGAATATAATACCGTATTACATGCTTCGAGTTTTCATCCACCACATATTTCCAAAAACATTCCCAAATCTCAATTTATTAGACTGAAACGTATCTGTTCTGATGAGACATCTTACAAGGAACAAAGTAATGACCTTACCAGACGTTTCAGGTCTAGAGGATATAAGATGGGTTATGTTTTTGATGCTATAAACAAAGTAGGTCATATGAACAGGGATGATTTATTAACTTACAAGACTGAAAACACACCTGCCACTCAACATATTAGGTTCACTACCACATATGGCAGGAATTCCGATCATTTATTTCAAAGCATTCATCGACATTGGAATCTTTTACTATATGATAATGATTTGTCTTGTATTATCCCTAATAAATGTCGGTTTTCATTTAGGAAAGGCAGGAATCTTGGCAGTACATTCAGTCATTACAAACACGTACATGATACAAGAGGTCTGGAACCCATTCAAACTACTCTGACAGGTACTATACCTGTGGGATGTTATCCTTGTGGACATTGCATTAATTGCAATAAAATATCCAAAACCAAAGAATTCACCAGCAAGAATTCCCCCACTGTATATGATATCAAGTTTTTCGCAAATTGTAGTTCTGATTGGCTTATTTATTTAGCCACATGTACGTGTGGGGCTTTCTATGTTGGCCAGACATCTAGGCCCATTAGATTGAGAATCTCAGAGCATATCAGCAACATTAGAAAAGGTAGAATACATAATGCTTTATTTAAGCATCAACTTAAACATCCAACAGCAGCTTTTCTTTTTACTATTATTGATATGATTCGTGGTAAATTAACCAACAAAACTGGTTGGCATTCTTTATTAAATTCAAAAGAGAAAAAATGGATTATTAAGTTAGGTGGTCTTTTCCCACCTGGATTGAATGACAAATTGTAGCTTTAACCAATCATTTTTTTGTGCAGTGTATTTAATGACAGCTCTGATTGTGCTTATTTCACACTGAAGAAGGCTGTGTATAGTGTACCAGCCGAAACCGGTCTGTGCAGTTTTGCTGTCGTTTTTGTAATAAATTATCAGCTTTATATTGGGTCATGTTATGCTGGCTTTTTTGTTTCTGATTTAGCTTTATCCTGAACCGTGCAGCTGCTTCCGTGCAAACCTTTTTTGTTGCACTGTTAATGTGACTATCAAAGTTAAGGTTATTGTCAATTAGTACCCCTATGAGTTTTGTGGTAGAGTCAGGGGATATGATGGTTCCATTGTTTGATGTAACAGTAAAGTGTAGTGGTGTGGCCCTATGGGTGGGAGTAAAAAGTAGGAGTTTAGTTTTTTGGGGTTCAAGATGAGGCAATGGTGTAGTAACCATTCCTCTACTATGTTAAACACTTTTTGGGTGAGGGACTGAAGGTCTGATGGAGTCAGGGCTGAGCATATTAATGTGGAGTCATCTGCGTATTGTATTATGGTAGCTTGAGGAATTACAGTATGCAGGTCATTGATAAAAATAGAAAATAGAAGAGGTCCAAGTATAGAACCTTGGGGGACACCGAGTGCAATGGGGAGATGGGGAGATAAGTTGTTCTCCCACAGAACTGCCTGTTGCCTATTGTTTAAGTAGGATTGAAACCATTGTGGTTGATTGATTGATGGCAGCAATTTAGTGGAAGGCAACAATCTGGAAGGCTTATCTGAAGACACAGATAAGACAGAGGAGTCAGCAAAGGGACACTTACATAGAAACATGCAGTCCTTAGGCACTTTATAAAACCTATCATGTTTTTGGGAACAGGGATTTGAGAATTAGGAGCCTGAGAAGCAGTAGAAAAAGTATCCAGCAAGGCAACAAGAAATGGATGAACAGCAGAGGGCCTAGGAGCCTCAATTGGCAAAAGCTCATAGTACATTAGACACTTGAGCACAGTCCCATTTGAAAAATTCTATCTTTCTGGAAACTGTAACACTAAATGAAATCTCCTTGAAAGGAGAATCAGGACTGAAAGACTCTTCTTCTTCCTCAGAACTACAGTCAAGTGGAGGAGGAATCTGGCTGGAATAAGTCAGGGACACTTTGCAAAAATTAGCATCCTCCTCAGAAGAAGAATCCTGCTCACTAGGCCTCTTAAGAGGAGTAAAAGACCAGTGGGGAGCAGGAACAGAAAAACCCTGTGGAGTCTTGAGAGCCACAAGGGCATTAAAAGTACAGTTTTGTACCTACCATAAATGTAGATGTTCGAGTGTATACCCTGCTGCAGTCATCAAACTTGGGTTATCCCGTCGTCAGGCGGTCCCGCAGTCGGCCTGAATTCCAAAGTCTTGGTCCGGCGTGGGTTGCTGTCCTTTCTTCACTGATGTCAGTGCGCCAGGGGTATATAGGAGGCATCCGACACAATTTTCTTCATTTTTTCTTGCCCCAGATGTCAGGTGCCCCCCCCAAAATGGTGGTCATAAAAGTTTAGCACAAACAAAACATCCCTCCAGCTATAAGCAAATACACCACAAAGGTAGTATCAGAGTTTAAGGCATAGAAAGGTTTTAGTTAGTTAGGTCAGAGGGGATGGAGGGAGGGTAACCTGGACTGCAGCAGGGTATACACTCGAACATCTACATTTATGGTAGGTACAAAACTGTACTATGTTCATCGTGTTACCCTGCTGCAGTCATCACACTTGGGTAGAATCCCAAAGTTAAGGATGGGAGGTGGAGTCAAACAGGGATAGAGGAGGCTAGTAGGCCCTGCAGAACTGCAGTGACGAAGCCAGCTCTAGTCTTACAGTAAAGTGGTAAGTGATAGTGCTTGGTGAAGGTATGTACTGAGCTCCAAGTTTCAGCTTCTAAAATATCCTTGGTTGGCAACCCCCTGAGGAAGGCTGTACATGTAGCTGCTGCCCTGGTAGAGTGGGGCCTTATGCTAGCAGGAACTGGTTTTCCATGGTGGGTGTAGCAAAAACGAATGCAATGTCCTAACCATTTTCAAATGGTCTGTTTTGATATAGCCTTTCCTTGTGAAGCTGCAGCATAGGATACAAAGAGCTGGTCAGATTTTCTGAAAACCTTAGTTTTATCCAAGTAGTAACGTAGTTGCCTGTGAATGTCCAAGGAGTGCAGGAGTCTTTCTCCTTTGTTCTGTGGATTTGGAAAGAAGATGGGTAAATGGATGGTTTGATTTAGAGCCACACTGGATACCACCTTAGGCATAAAGGAGGGGTTATAGTTCGTAGAGAAACTCTGTCTTGATGAAAAATGAGGAAAGGCTCTACTGCCATTAGTGCCTGAAGCTCTGAGACTCTTCTGGCTGAAGTTATTGCTAGCAGCAGGGTAGTCTTCCATGATATAAACTTTAAGTCAGCTGAGAAAGCTGGTTGAAAAGGAGGTAGCGTAAGGTTTTCCACAACAAAATTGAGGTCCCAGGTTGGTGTAGGTGCTCTCCTGGGGGGCCTAATGTTTTTGGCCCCTCTGAGAAACTGCCTTAGAAGCGGATGTGAAAATAAGGGAGGATCCATGTTGTAGTGGGCTGAAATAGCTGAGGCATGGATTTTAATAGATGAAAAAGAAAGTCCTTTGTGTAAATACTGTAGAATCTGAGGAATGTGTGGCTGAAGGGTATTTTGGCCTTTAGCTTGGTTCCAGGTGCAAAACCTTTTCCATTTGTCCGAGTAGGCCTTCCTGGTGTTGGGCCTCCTGGCTTCCAGAATAACATCCATAACAGCTTGAGGAAGAGGAGCTGGCTGGTTGCTTAGGTGATTTGCCATGCAGCCAAATTTAAGGTTTTGAGCTGGCTGTGTAGAATCTGACTGTCTTGCTGTGTGAGCAAATGAGTAATTTGTGGTAAAATCCAAGGTGGGCCCTGGGTCATATTCCTTAGTAGTGGGTACCAGTGCTGGCGTGGTCAGTCTGGAGCTATGAGTATCATTCTAGGTCTCTCCATCCTGACTTTCAGCAGCACCTTTGTGAGAAGGGGCAATGGAGGGAAGGCATATACTGTCAGGTTTTTCCAACTGAATGAGAGTGCGTCCACTTTCCAAGCTTGATGGTGAAATGTCCTTGTACAAAATTTTGTCAGCTGATAGTTTTGGGGGCTGGCAAACAAGTCTATGTATGGGTGCCCCCATTTTTGAGTTATCATTGCAAATACTTGAGGATCCAGTTTCCACTCGTGGGGATCCATGATGTTTCTGCTTAGGTCGTCTGCCAATGTGTTCTTTTTTCCTGGCAGGAATTGAGCTTGTAGCTAAACTTGGTAAGCCAATGCTGTGTTCCACAAGGTCATTGCTTGCCTGCATAGAGAGTAGGAGTGTGTACCCCCTTGTTTGTTTATGTACCACATTACTGTGGTGTTGTCAATCCTTATTGTAAGCTGTCCTAGATGTAAGAGGTCCCTGAAGGCTGTCAGGGCATTCTGTACAGCTAGCATTTCTTTTTGATTCATGTGCAGATTCCTTTGATCTGCAGTCCATATGCCTTAAACGCACAGTCCTGCCATGTGTGCCCCCCAGGCATAGTTGGATGCATCTGTTGTCATAGTTTGCCTGGCTGGGGGCAAGGTGAAAGGCTGACCCTTGTTGAAGTGACATGCCTGTGGCCACCATAGAAAGTCTTGTTGAAGGCAGGGAATGAGAGATATCATTGTGTCCAAGCTGTGGCTGTGTTGAGTCCATACACTTTTTAGGTACCACTGTAATTTCCTCATATGCAGTTTTGCAAATGGTATTAGTAGTATGCAAGATGCCATGAAGCCCAAGGCCTGCAGAATTTTTCTTGCAAGGAGTTGGGTCTTTGTTGCCATTGTTTTGAAGTATTGAGTCAGTTGTAGTTGTTTGTCTGGCGTCAGATAAGCCATCTGAGCCGTTGTATTCAAGTTGGCACCCAGGAATGTCATATTTTGTGAGGGTACTAGTTTTGATTTCTTTTCATTTACTGTGTACCCTAGGCAACTTAGAAGGTGTTTTACAAAAGCCAGATGTTGTAAGAGGATGTCCTTGCTTTCTGCTTGGATGAGGCAGTCGTCCAGGTATGGGTACATTTGAATTCCTCTTTGTCTGCAGTATGCAATTACTGGTGCCAGGCATTTTGTGAAGACCCTGGGTGCAGTGGATAAGCCAAAGGGCAGTGCAGAGAATTGGTAATGGGTTGAACCTGCAATGAAATGGAGGTATCTTCTGCAATTTTGTCTGATAGGGACATGCAGGTATGCCTCCTTGAGGTCCAACGTTACTAGCCATGCTTTCTTGCCCAACATGGGAAGAAGCTGCTGTAGTGTTAGCATCTTGAATTTGGGTACTTGTAAGAGGGTGTTTAGAATTAAAAGGTCCAGAATGGGTCTCCAAGCATTGTCCTTTCTGGGGACTAGAAAGAGCCTTGAGTAAAATCCTTGGCCTTGCTCCCGTGTAGGTACCAGTTGAATGGCTCTCATGTCCATGAGAGCTGTAATTTGTTTTTGTGCCTCTGCCCATTGATTTTGTGGTAGGTTTGGCATTCCTCTTCTCATTGGCAAGGTGTGGAAATGGAATCTGTATCCTTGTGAAATAATGTCTAGGACCCATTTGTCCTTTGTGATGATGTGCCAGTTGTCTGTAAAAAGTGCTAATTTTCCTCCCAAGGGAGCTGCCAAGAGAGTTTTGCTTGGCAATTTGAGGTTTAAGTCATTGTGTTTGCCTTCTAGTAGTTTGGGACCTGTCTTCTCCTCCCTTCTGTGTTGCAGTGCCCCATTGTCGAGGTTTGTAATGGGTTTGTGCTTGTCCTCTGCCTCTTGGGCATCTGTATTTACCCCTTTGTGGTCTGTCAGTAGCTGGAAAGGACCAATTTTTTGTTGGCCAATTTCTGCTGAAGCGTGGGGGCTGAACCTGTAAGAAATCTTTGACCGTCTGCATAGATTTTGCCTTATCCTCCATTTTCTTTAAAACTTCTTCTGCTTTAACCCCAAATAGGACATCCTGCTGTAAGGGAGCATCTAGTAACTTTGCTTTAACATGATCAGGCAGAGTTTGTTCCTTCAACCAAGCATGCCTACGTATAACAAACCCAGTAACAGCTGCTCTACAGGAAGCTTCCAAGGAATCAAATCCACATTGTAAAGTATGTTTGCCCACCTGTTCAGCTGCATGCAACAGATCCTACATTTCCTTCAATTCAGACTGTTGAGGGTGTGTGCTCATCTTTTGTTTTATTTGAGACATTAGGAATTGCTGGTATTTAAGCATGTGAAATTGACAATTTAGTGCTCTCATAGCTAGAGTGGCTGAGGTGTAAACCTTCTTCACCCACCTGTCTAGTGCTCTGGAGTCCTTTTCAGAGGGTACCGGATTTTTAGCCATAGAAGCCTTAGCCCCTTTGGGACCCTGGGAGATAGTCTCTGGGTCAGCAACAGGGCTTTTGTAAAGGAATTTGTGGGAGTCAGGCACTCTATAATATCTATCTGGTTTGGCTGGAGCAGGAGGCAGAGAATCTGGATTTAGACTAGATTCTAAGTAAACATCATCCACAATGTCTAAACCTGGGGGGATAGCAAGTGGTCTGTGCTGGGGAGAGTAAAAGAAACTCTCTGAGCCTTTTCTTTGAGTTGGAGTAGTCCTGACCTTCCCAGTGGAAATGTTCCCTCATGGTATGTAAGGTTTCCCCAAAAGAATAGTCTTCAGGGGGAGAAGCTGAGGGGATGGAATCCTCAGCATCAGAATCTTCATAAGGGGGAAAGGAGTAATCTTGTTCCTCAGAACAGCCTGAGGAAATAGACAATTGATCAGAGGAGGCATAATCTTCCTCTTGTCTAGGCCTTTTGTCGGGTGGGGGTTGTGAACCCCTGATTAAAGAGATCAAATCTTCAGCCATTTTAAGCATCTGTTTTTTAGGCATGGGGCCTTGAACTGGAGACTGAAGTGCAGTCTTTTTTGGTTTAAGAGGAATCTTAAGCTTAGGATACGGTTTTATGGTGAGCGTCGTCGGTCTGAAGACACCTTCAGAAACTGAAGGTGTTTCTGCAGCACCGGCTTCTCCTTCTGCAATGTCGTCGGTAGGGCCTAAACAAAATGGCTGCATCGGCCTAGAACTCTCCGCCAGAGAATCCGAAGCGGTCTGGGGTTCCAATTCTGCGGTAGCCAGGGGCTGCATAGGCGCCTCACTGAAAACCGGTGAACCGGCGACCGGCCCAGCCGAGGCCTCGGAGTCAGGCTTGGATCTAGGCTGCCTGTCCTTATCTTTGCGTTTTTTGTGCACGCCGGTAGTAGGTTGCTCCGACGGCATAGTGTAATTAAATTTTCTACAGAAGTAGTGTTGTGCGAAATCAAAGCATCGTTTTATAATTCGCTTATTGAACCTAGCACAAAAGCGACAACCAGTGACGTCGTGGTCTGGGCCTAGGCAAGGTATACAATAAGAGTGAAAATCCTTATGAGGTATTTGCTTCCCACAAGAAATACAATTGTTAACTTTTTCTGACATCAGTCTGAGGCAAGAAAAGTTTCTCCAACGGGGTACTTAGCTTTATAGAAGACTTCGGATCTGAAATTCGACTTCGAAAATCTCAGGAGTCAGCCGACCGGCACTTGCGAACTGCTTCTGCTTCGGGCACCGCGCAGCAAGAAAGACTGAAGAAAATGGCGTTGGATGCCTCCTACATACCCCTGGCGCACTGACGTCAGGGAAGAAGCGACAGCAACCGACGCCGGACCAAGACTTTGGAATTCAGGCCAACTGCGGGACCGCCTGACGACAGGATAACCCAAGTGTGATGACTGCAGCAAGGTAACACGATGAACATCAAGCCTTGAGTGAAGTTCTGCCATTCACATTCACTCTGAGGATCTTTGGTAGCAGGCAAAATATGTTTACTTTTCTACTTCTTTTTGAATGGGACACCAGCCTTGAAAAACTTAGGAGGCTCTGACCCCTGACAGTATTAAATAATGATAGTTAGGACCTCTTCTCTAACTAAAATATGTGGAGCACCCCTAGGGCCCTCTGTAATAACCAGCCATGATTCCGCCTGTACATCTGAGGCAGATGTCTGTAAAACCTCCATGGACATGCATGGAATCAGGTCCATGCTGGCCTCTGAAGTGGTCAAGGCAGAGGAATCAGAGAAAGAAACAGGACACTCCTCCAGGATTTCACCAGCCTTAAGAGAAATATCCAGTGGAGCAAGTACAGCTGAAGAATCAGATCTAACTTTCTTGTCCCTTTTCTTCAAAGATGGCTGGCCCTTAGGCCAGAAAGTTCCTTTCATCGTATCCTTTGCCAACAATTTAAGTTGTTGCTTCTTAAGATAAATCACTAGGAAAGAAAGCTGACTCTTCAAAGTCATAGGGACAAACGACTGGAAAATATCACGGATATTTGGTTGTGTGCAGCATCTAAACAAAACAAACACTGCTTGTGAGGATCTTTATGGAGAATCTGTCTCCAACATTGGCACTTCCCCTTTCTGGATGACATGAAACCTAACAACCAGATTACAAAGCAAACATTAGATAAACAAAATTAAAAACCCCAATGGGGCACTTATCTGAAAGCAGAAGAACCAGCAGACGAACAGGCATTCAGACTGGTGATCAAAGATGGCATCTGGACTGGCAGCAAAGAAGTTCTGAGGATGGTACATCCGGAAATCACCTTTATGCAATACACCATGCATGGGGAGCATACATGTGATGTACAGCGTACCCTTTAAAACCAAAAGGCTTTGGTATACTGGGGGATGCCAGGCTACCCTTGGCAGGGAATCCCTATTTTAAAGAATACTGCAACAGTGATATGGAAGGACATCTTTTGTTATCTGTACTACAAAGACCTTAAATGGCGAGTCCATTGGAATTTGTATCTTTACTTTGTAAAGTAGCATAATGTAAAGATGAATAGTGTGGATAGTGAAACTTTACTTCTATTCTTTCTATTCATGAACTGCTGCGACTGTGCTGCTACTTGGTGAAGCTCACTATGCTTCCCACATGATTTTTGTATTACTGGAATGCTGTAATGCATTTGTACTGTCATCCGACTGCATGGTTTCAATAAACTTTGTTTTAAAAACATCCCTCAAAATATGGAAACACTGTATTAGTCATCATGGTTATGTGAAACTCTTTGTCTAATAACGTCATAAACGTAATATAATTAAATGTATTATTTTTACTAAAAGTTACATTCTTTAGAGGCTTTAGTTTCATGCACTTAACTAAAAAAGAAACATACCTCTCTCCAGGGCATCAATATTCTGGGTGTACATACGCAACAACAATCCCTTGTCTTGAAGAAGTCGAATGAAGTAGTGTGCATAGTTGGGTTTATAATTCCCTGGGTACAGTTCCTTTGCCAGTGTAAAGAAAGGCTTTGGATTATGTAAAAAATAATCAATCTCAAAGATAGCTTCAGGATAGGGAAGATCATACTTCTGAAGGTTATGGTATAAGCCACTCTCAGGAGACCTACAAGGAAAATCAGCAAAGTTAGTTTTCACAACCACCCAGTTAATATTATATTGCAGTAGTACAGGTGTCTGGATTATTGGATAAGTTTCATATATATATATATATATATATATATATATATATATATATATATATATATATATCTATATACACATACACACACACACACACACACACACATATATACATATATAGTGGGCAGTGCTTAGCACTGTCACCTGACAGCAAGAGGTTCTACAGTTCAATTCTCAGCTCAGGTGCCTTCTGTGCAGAGTCTGCATGTCCTCCCTGCATTCACGTGGGTTTCCTTCGGGTGCTCCAGTTTCCTCTCATATTCCAAAGCAATGCATATGGAGCATTTCTCTACGGTTCTCCCCTGAAAGCGGGCTGTGACCCAATCAGACATTCCCAGAAAACAAATGTTAAATAAATGCACATATTTATGTATTTATGTATACACACACACATATATATATATATATATATTTATACACAGACACACACACACACACACACACACACACACACACACACACACACACACACACACACACACACTTACATAGGTTTACTATTGGCATTTTGAATCCGAATTGGTCGACTGTTTAAAATGTCAACTCTAAATGTGGAATTTAGAATGCTGAAAAGTAAACCAAACCAAAAATGAATACATCGACAACCAAGGCTTGATGTACTTGACATAGCAGGAGGTGATGTCACTCACCTCCTGCTATGCACATTAACGTACCATAAGAATGTACAGGCAACAGTACGATAATTCTACTATTATGCAGGGGGGGCTACACCCCCTTGTACCCCCATGTGGGGGGCTGCACCTCCACACACCCTGCACATTAAATATACCAACTCCAAGATCACACTTCAGTGAGGAAATGGGATAAAAGGAAGTTATGTACCTACCATAACGTTCTATGTTAGTTGTCTCCTCTCGCCTTCTTTCTTGCTGGTTGGGTTCGGCCATCTTCTAAAGCTCGAGAGCTGTTTACTGGCTCGAGGCCTCCCCATATCCCATTATGCCTGGCGCTAGATACCCAGATCTTGTTTGGTAAGACTAACAGAAGACAAAATAATGAAGGAATCCTATCCTATCATACATAAACCCTACTATAGAGACTACCAGGTAGAGTGGGATAGCCAGAAAAGGCTCAGCCAGTGCAAATCCATAGAGAACTTTTCTCAGTCCACTGGGATAGGGGGATGGAGGGTGGGACGCAAGAAAGAAGGCGAGAGGAGACAGCTAACATGGAACGTTATGGTAGGTACATAACTTCTTTATGTTAAGTTGTCTATCTCGCCTTCATTCTTGCTGGTTGGGACAGCACCTAATATCCTGAGTGGCTCAATGGAACAGACTCTTCAGAACAGTGGAACCAAATTCAGCTTTGCTCCTGGAAACCACATCCAACTTATAACTCGAGATGAAAGTATGAGGGTTGGCCCACGTGGCCGCTGCACAAATAGATTTCATGGGCAACCTAGCCTGAAAAGCCACAGAAGTGGCTAATGCTCTGGTGGAGTGACCTTTTGGTTTGACAGGCAATTGTTTATTCCTTAGCTGATAGATAAAGGTGATGATAGAAGTCAGTCACCTGGATAAGTTTACTTTTGATATTTTATTTTATTTTATTTTGTTTGTTTGCTTGTGTATATTTAACGTTATGTATATTTGCATATTTGTACGTTCTTTCCATATATTTTGTGAGAAGAACATCACTATAGAACCATAGATATGTATATGGAAGCATGAATTATTTAGGATGCCTTATTGTTTATGATGTTGATTACTCTTGTGATTTTATGAGAAGCGCTAGGTAACTAGGGAATGTCCATTAGGAAATTGTGTTTCTGAGTAATTGATTGATTGATTAATTGCTTTCATTAGAATGAAAGACTTTTTATATAAAAAGGGTGTTTTAAATTAAAGTTTTTTAAGATCTGAAGAAGTGTACTTGTGTGTACGCGAAAGCGCTCATCTTTTTTGTTTTATAATTACAATAAATGTACCGAAACTTTGCTGCTCAGTTTATTGGACTTATAGTGGTGGTACCTACTCGTGTATTGTTTTTACATCTTTTCAGGCTGCTTTTTGTGTTGACGAGTGGACCTTTGGATCTATAGATGCACCTATTTGGTTTCCATTACTTTTGATACTGGTAGACCTTGTTTGCCCTCTGCATAAGAAAGGAAAAGCTGATCCGATTTTCTGAAGTCCTTAGCCCTACGCAAATAAAAGCATAGTTGCCTGTGAACATCTAACTGATGCAACTTATATTCCGCCCTGTTGGAATGGTTGGGAAAAAACACAGGAGGGTCAATGGACTAATTCAAGTTATTCTCAGAAGAGACCTTAGGATGGAAGGAAGGAAGGATTAGTCCTGAGAGCAACCCTGTCCTTGTGGAACACTAGGTACGGGGGATGGATACAAAGAGCCTGAAGTTCCGAAACTCTTCTGGGTGAAGTAATTGCTACCAGAAAAAGTGTTTTCCAAGATAAAAACTTCAAGGGACAAGAAGCTGCAGGTTCGAAGGGGGGCAAAATTAGAGAAGCTAGAATCAAATTCAGATTCCATGGGGGTGGAGGATCTCTCACTGGGGGCCTGAGCAGAGTGGTCCCTTTGAGGAAGGCCTTACAAAGCTTATGAGACATTATATTACTTTCCGAAAGGCCAATGTTAAAATATGAAATTGCAGCTAACTGCACTCTAATTGTAGCGGAAGCGGATCTGGCATGAAAGAGCTCTGCAAGAAATTCCAGGATGTGGTATGCATGGGCTGAAAAGGGGTCTATACTCTTAGCCTCTGCCCAGGAAGAAAAACTTTTCCACTTACTAGTGTAAGTTTTTCTAGTGGTAGACTTGTGCGATGATAAAATGATTTCACGCACCGATTGGGAGATATCAGGAAGCCTGGCTAGGGTTGGAAGTGGAGCAACCAAGCCGTGAGCTTGAGCAATTGTAGGGAATGATGCAGCCCGCCCAATTGATGGATCAGAAGGTCTGGAACTGGGTCCAGAGTCCAAGGCTGCTCATGAAGATGATGATGCAGGAACGAGAACCATATTTGTCAAGGCCAGTACGGGGCAATGAGGATCATTTTGCAACCCAATATGGTAGCTTTCTGTATCAGCTTGGGAATTAGGGGAAAAGGAGGGAATGCATACAGAAGTCCCTGAGGCCAATCGTGGACTAGAGCGTCTCTGGGGGAATGTCCTGGATGTGGAAGGAGAGAGAAGAAGTTGCTGCACTTGCTGTTGAAGGGGGTGGCAAAGAGGTCGCAGCAAGGTTGTCCCCATTTGCGGAAGATTTGGTCCGACACTACCTGATTCAGAGACCACTCGTGAGGCATGAGAATAGCTCTGCTCTGCCTGTCTGCTATGACATTGGATCTCCCAGGGATATGCGTTGCGGTCAGAAACCGTTGGGAAGAGATCGCCCACTGCCAGAGTCTGTGCGCTTCTCAACATAGGAGGTAGGACCTGGTTCCACCCTGCTTGTTGATGTACCACACGACCGACATATTATCCGTTTGAATTGTGATGGTCCCGGTAGGAAGAAAGTCCTGAAGAGCTTGCAACGCTAAAAGCACGGCCCTCATCTCCAAGACGTTTATGTGCAAATGGTACTCTTGAGGTTGCCAGGTGCCCTGGACTGTTCTGCCCTGATAATGCCCCCCCCACCCGATCAGGGAGGCGTCCGTGGTCACCATAGCAACTGGAGGGGGAAGTACAAATGGTCTGTCCAGGGGCACTGATGAGACCATCCACCATGCAAGGTGCTTTTTGCATGCTTCTGTGATAATAATCATGTGAGACATGGGAAGCTGATGGCAGGACCATTTAGTGAAAAGAAGCCACTGGAGGATCCTCATGTGAAAAGAGGCCAGAGGAACGAGTATGATTGCTGCTGCCATGAGACCCAGGGTTTGGAGGACGAACCTGGCTTGAATTTTCTTGCATCCTAACAAGACCTGGACATGCCACCGAATGACTAACACCCTGTCTGGTGGAAGGCTGGCTGACCTGCCTTTTGTATTTAAGTTTGCGCCTATAAAGGTGATAGACTGACAGGGCGACAATGCAGATTTTTCGAAATTTATAGTGATACCTAGTCTGGAGCACGCCTGGATAGTGTAGTCTCTGGCTCGCAGAAAGTAATGCCTGGTGGTAGCAGTGAGGAGCCAGTCATCTAGATATGGAAACACCTGGAATCCTTGCCGTCTCAGGTGAGCGGTAACCACTGCCATACATTTGGTGAACACCCTGGGGGCTGTGGTGAGACCAAAGGGCAGAGCTCTGAACTGATAATGGCTGGCTCCCAGCCGGAAGCGTAGAAATCTTCTGGAGCGCCTGTCCATTTTGATGTGGTAGTATGCATCCTGAAGATCTATTGAGCACATCCAATTGTCCTGACCCAGAAAGAGTAAAATGGACTGTAGCATGACCATCCAAAACTTCATTCTTTGTACAGACCTGTTTAGTCCACTGAGATCCAAAATGGGTCTCCAGTCCCCTGTCTTTTTTGGTACCAAAAAGAACCTTGAGTAAATTCCGGATCCTTGCTGGTCTGCTGGGACTTGCTGGATGGCCCTTTTGCTTAGCAGTTTTGAAACTTCCTGAACTGCTTGATCCCTTAGATTGGGTGGAACATCTGGAAGGGACTTGTTTGACAAGAAGCGATCTCGAACAAAGGGAATTCTGTAGCCTCCGGATATAACAGACTGTACCCATTTGTCTTGTGTTATGTCTTGCCAGGCTCTTGGGTACAGCGATAATCTTCCCCCAACTGCCTCCAGAGGTGGGCAGCCAGGCAACACTTCAGGAATGTTGAAAAGGCTAGTCAGAGAAAGATTCTCTGCTGCCCTGGTTTTGCGGACCCCCTCTGCCCCGAGGGTGGTGTCTGTTATTGTTCCCTCCTCTGCCCCCGGAGGGAAACTCACCACTTGTGTCTGGCAAGGCTCCTTGGGATTTCCGGAACCACATCTTTCCACTCTTCTGACCCTTGGGATATGGTCTGGAAGGAGTGGAAAAATGGACTCCTACAGCAGAGAGAGTCTTGCCTTCCTGCTCACACCTGGTAAGGGTGTCCTTCACCTGTGATCCAAAGAGAGAGGAACCATCAAAGGGGGTGTTGGTGAAAGATGCCCTGAAAGGTTCTGCAAAGTTACAAAGCCGCATCCAAGCATGTCTCCTTAGAGCGACGCCTGTGCCTGTGGCTCTACTCGCACCATCGGCTGCATAAGAAATGAGCCTCATGGAGGTGTTCACCACTGAATTAAGAGTCGCCAGCTGGGAGGCAACCTTGGCCTGGGCCCCCTCAGCTGATGGATCTTGGAGGGTATCTCCAAGCTCTTTAAGGAGATCCCTCTGTAGACAGGTTAAGTGGCACAAATAATTCAGAGACTTCATGGAGAAAGTCGCTGAAGAAAACATCCGCTTCCCATATCTCTCCATCATCCTAGACTCCTTGTTAGGGGGATGGACAGATGAAGAAGTTTCAGCCAACTCCTTCTTTGCGGCCGCCGCTACCACCATGGCATCAATGGGGACACCTTTGGTCAAAAACTGTTTGTCCTGTGGTGCAGTTATGAATTTAACAGGTCTTCTGGGGGTCAGTTCCACTGTGTCCGGAGCTGACCACGCCTTCCGAGCCACCACAGACATCAGTGGGTAGAAAGGCGGAGACACCCAGGAGTTGGAAGGTCGGGATCCAAATGCGTCCAGGAATACAGACTCATCCTCGGAAGGGCTTAGGGCAGTCCAGTTCCCCCTCTGCCTAAGCATCTCAAGGATGTCTGAGAAGGAGACATCTTCAGAGGGTGATCTCGGGGACCCTTCAGAATCCTCTAAGTCGGTATCTGATGTGACAGACTCAGGGGAGTCAACATGCTTCCTCCTGCATTTCCTCTTATGAGGTGGCTCCTCTGAATGATCAGGGGAGGCCTCGGAAGATGAAGATACACCCAAAGGGGTGGCCTGGGGCACTGGATCCACATGTTTGGGGTCTGGAAGAGAGGCAGAGGCTGATGCAGGCACCATAGGGGGAGGAGCTGATGGGGTTGATCGTGGGACTGACTCGGGGGCCAGTACACTCCTCATCACCTCGAAGGCGTCCCTACCCGAACGGACAGAGGGCTCCGGTTCCAAAGAAATCAGAATCTCTCTCTGCACCGAGGGGGAAGGCTCCGAGGCTGATGTGGGAGCCGAGCTCACCTGAGCCGAAGCCCCGAGGGGGAGAGCAGGGTCGGACAAGGGACCGACGCCACTCACCCCCTCGGAGCCGACAAGGGTGTCCAGGCACCCAGAGCCTTCCAGGGATGGAACCATGGAAGGGATCAGAGCCAACGACGGAACAGAAGGAGAAGGCACCGGAGCCGACGGTTCCACGACTCGAACCCCAACGAACTCCGGCTCCAAGCTTAAAGGGTGAGTCGGAGGAGGAATATCTGCAGACGTAGATGGAGCCAACACCTGATGAGGGGGGCTGGACAACATTTTAGCTAGGGCCTGAGATTTTTACAGTCTACTGACCACTCTTTCCAAGTCATGGTCTGAAAGTCTTGAAGACTGAGAAGAGTGGGATGAGCGATGACTACGCTCCGATTGGAGCAGAGGTGATCTCGGAGCCGAACGTATCGACTCCAGAGAAGGAGACCTAGATCTTTTTCAACTCTTAGACGGCTCCGAGGAACATGTCGGAGCTGACTGGGAGGGAGGAGCATCAGTTCCAGCCGGAGCCGAGATGGATGGTACAGGTTCACCCAGCGACGGCTCCGAACTGGGAGCCGAAGGTTTAGGTGGCCTGGATGATTTCATGGGCTGAGCCTTAGCCGGTGAATCTTAAGGCTTAAGTAGGCCCCCCAGGATCAACTTATTTTTGCGCTCCTGCAGGACTCTTGGACTGAATGCATGGCAAATTGAGCAATAGTCCTGCAGGTGCACAGCACCCAGACAATAAACACAAGAAGTGTGACCATCTGTCAGAGACATCTTTTGACAGCATGAGTCACACTTCTTGAATCCGGACGGCTTAGGATCCTTGGACATCCTGAAAGAAACCAAGGAAAAAGGAAAACACACACACCAAAGGGTTAAGGTAACTAATCACAAAAATATACACTACAGATACCAACAACCAAAACTACAAGAACGGTTATATCTACCATGTGAGCCCCCCCCCCCCCATGCAAAGTCTGATGCGTCTGTTGTTAGGGTTTGGGCGGCAAGAGGTAGAGTGAAAGGGAGTCCCTTGTTTTGGTAGCAGGCCTTTGCCCACCAAAGGAACTCTGCCCTTAGACAAGGGATAATAGGAATCATTGTTTCCAGGTCCTGAGAATATTGACATCATAGACTTTTTAGGTACCACTGAAGTTTCCTCATATGCAGTCTTGCATATGGAATTAACAGAATACAACAAGCCATGAACCCCAGGGATTGCATGATTTTCCTTGCAGATAGCTGTTTTTTTGTGGCCAGTAGTCTGAAGTAGGTTGTCAAATGAACTTGTTTCTCTGGAGTGAGGAATGCCATCTGGGAAGTTGTGTTCAAGTTTTCTCCCAGGAACACAATCTGTTGGTAGGGTAATAGATGTGATTTCTTCTCGTTGATGGTGTACCCCAGTGAAGTTAGAAGCCTCTTTACAAATGCCAGGTGTTGTAATAGCAAGTCCTGACTCTCTGCCTGAATCAGGCAATCGTCCAAATATAGGTAAATCTGACTATTTCTCTGTCTGCAAAATGCAATGGCAGGAGCTAGGCACTTTGTAAATACCCTGGGTGCAGTAGATAAGCCAAAGGGCAGAGCAGAGAACTGATGGTGCATAGAGCCTGCCCTGAAGCGTAGGACTTTTCTGCAGGATTCCCTTATTGGGATGTGCAGATACGCTTCTTTTAAGTCCAGAGTTGCCATCCAGGCATCCTTGGCTAGCATAGGAAGAAGCTGCTGAAGAGTTAGCACTTTGAATTTTGGAACCACCAGAAAGGTGTTGAGAATAGAAAGGTCCAGGATAGGACGCCAGGAGTTTTCTTTTCTGGGAACGAGGAACAGTCTTGAATAAAAACCTTGTCCCCTTTGCACTTGTTTTTGGGCCTCCACCAACTGGTTTGGGGGAAGGTCTGGCCATCCACTTGGGTGGGGGTGGGGGGGTGAGTGGAAGTGGAATCTGTATCCTAAGGAAACTATATTTAAAACCCATTTGTCTTGGGTAATGAGTTCCCAGTGTTTTGCATGCAGGGCGAGCTTTCCTCCTAAGGGAGCAAGTAGTTGAGCAAGGCTTGGTAGGGTTAAGGATAAGTCATTGTACCATTTTTCCACGGGGGGAAGCTTACTACTCCCTGCTTTGGCAGTGAGGGCCCCCCACTGCTTAGATCTGTGCATAGCTTGAGACTGAAGTCTTGATGGTCTGCTGCTCCTGGGTTTGGACTGAGAAGGCCTGGAAGGGGCTGGAAAGGACCAGTTCTTTGAAGGCTAATGTCTAATGAATCTAGGTGGCTGTACTTGTAAGAAATCTTTAACAGTTTGCATAGATTTAGCTTTTTCCTCCATCCTTTTGAGGACGACTTCTGCTTTGTTACCAAAAAGGCGCTCTTGGTGTAAGGGTGCATCCACTAATTTATCTTTAACGTGATCTGGCAAGTTTTGTTCTTTAAGCCAAGCATACCTTCTAAGTACAGACCCAGTGACAGCAGCCCTGCAAGATGCTTCTAAAGCATCAAAACCACATTGCAAAGTATGTTTACCTGCTTAGTCAGCAGAATTAATTAACTCTTGTAAATATTTGTGCTCAACACAGTCAGGAATCAACATCATTTTCTGTTTAATTAAGCCCATTATATACTGCTGATACCTTAACAGATGAAACTGGCAACTTAAAGCCCTAATGGCCAAAGTGGCAGAAGTATATACCTTCTTACCCCATCTGTCAAAAGCTCTAGAATCCCTATCAGAAGGGGTAGGATTTTTGGCAGTAGTACCCTTAATGCCTTTTGGTCCTTGAGAAATTGTCTCTGGATCCGCAGTAGGATTCTTGAAAAAGAATTTGTGAGAGTCAGGTACTCTGTAGTACCTGTCAGGTTTCCTGGGAGCTGGAGGCAAAGCGTCTTGGGTAAGGCTGGATTCCAAGAAAACATCATCTACAATCTCCAGAACAGGAGAAATAGCTAGAGGCCTGTGTTGAGGCAGGTTTAAAAATTCCTTAAGTTTCTGTTTGGATTGAGAATAGTCCTGGCTTTCCCAGCGGAAATGCTCCCTAAGGGTATGCAAGGTTTCACCAAAAGAAAAATCTTCTGGAGGAGAAGCAAAGGGAATGGAATCCACTGCATCAGAATCCTCATAAGTAGATAAGGGTAAATCCTGGTAGTCAGAAGGAACAGAGATAACAGATTCCTGATCAGAAGAATCAGAAAGAAAATCAGTTCTAGGTCTCTTAGAGGGGGAAAGCTGGCTTCCCCTAATTAAGGTAATGAGGTCTTCAGCCATTCTAATCATTTGTTTTTGAGGCATATGGGCCGGAGAATGTGCTTTGGTCATTGGTTTTCACGGCTTAGTGCGAGCTTTAGGCCTGAGGAATCCAGAATTTTTAGCTTGAAACAAAGTTGTCGGTGTGATATGAAAATCAGTAGGCCTGAATACACCCTCAGAAGCCGGTGCCTGCACAGCGGCTCCGGACTAATCCAAGGTAGAGACATCCGCAGGTTCCATAGTCGAAGAAGCATCTCATGGCATACCAGACTCTTAATGGGTCTCAGTAGAGGCCTGCAAATCTGTAGAAGTGGGTATCAGGGGCTGCGAAAGCACCTCACTGAGTACCAGCGGACTGGCGACTAGCTTATCGGAAGCGCCATCAGCAGTTTTGGACCTATGCGGCCTGTCTCTGTCTTTATCCTTACATTTTTCTGGAAATCAGTAGTCGGATGGCTTAACCAAGCCATTTCGGAGTATGGAGATCGAGAACAAAAGTATTTAGCTACAAAAATAGCCCAACGATGTATAGTTCAAGTGTTGATCAAGGCACAAAACCAACAGCAAGGGACGTCGTGGTCAGGGCCTAAACAGGTGACACAGTAAGAATGAAAATCTCTATGAGGTATTTGCTTTCCACAGGCAAGACAATTGTTAATTTTTTCTGACTTCGGTTAGAGGAAGAAAAAAGGATCCCCAACGGGGTACTTATCTTTTTGAAGACTTCAGGTCTGAAACTCGAAAACGAAAATTTCAGGAGTTGGCCGACCGGCAACTGTGAACTGCTTCTGCTTCGGGCACTACACGGCAAGAAAGACTGACGTAATGGCATCGGCTGCATGTTTTATACCCCTGAGGACCTGATGTCATGGAAGAAGTGACAGCATCCGACGCACAAATCCGAAGACTCTGGTATTCAGGCCGGCTGAGGGCTACCTGCAGGCAGATAATCCAAATGTTATGACTGCAACAGTGAAACATGAAGAACATCAACCAATATGTGGTACGGGTTCAAGCACCTAGACAGCGAGACATTTCCCTATGGTACATTTGCCTGGGGAAACATGGCTGAAGTAACAGTCAGCTGCAGAGAAATATGGCTGTTTGGAAATTCCCTGTGGGCAAAGAGAAGCACACACAGCCATACTCACAGCTTTAATAACTAAATGCATGGAGGCTGAATAAGTAATGAGTGTTGTGTTCAGTGTACAGTACATGCTTATGTAACTACAACATGTAAAAGTGTGCTACAGTATGGAGGAGTCCTGCAGACTACTGTAGTCACATCTGTGCTCCAGTATGCGTTTTAGGTAATATTCCGTAAACACTGTGAAGGGGGTAGTGGTCCACACACACTGATTATAAACGCACTGCCCATTGTGCACTGCATTTTACTGCCACTGACATGCCCTCTGGCCACCCTGCTGCTGATGCCTGCCATATTGCCTGCTGTCTCATGTTCCCTTGGGGACCATGGACATTGTTTTCTCCTGTGCATTTGGTTATTAAAGCTGTGAGATTGGCAGTGTGTGCTTCACTTTGCCCACAGGGAATTTGCAAACAGCCATATTTCTCTGTCAATTCAGCCATGTTTCCCCAGTCAAATGTACCACAGGGAAATGTCTTGCTGCCTAGGCACCTGAATCCATGTGACATGCATTACAGCAAAGAAACTGCTGACAGCCAATAGGAAAGCATCTGAACAGTAAGTTGTATGGAAAATCATAATGGTAAAATGTAACATTTTGAATTGAATCTACTCTAATGGCATGTATAAACAAAGTACAGTTGTGTACACTTAACATAAATGTAGATGTTCGAGTGTATTCACTGTTGCATTCATCATTTACCTTTAACATGATCCTAGCATGCCTTCTAAGTACAGACCCAGTCACAGCAGCCCTGCAAGATGCCTCCAATGAATCAACACTACATTGCAAAGTATGTTTTCCCACTTGTTCAGCAGAATTTAAGTTCTGTAAATCTTTATTTTCAGCACAGTCAGGAATCAACATCATTTTCTGTTTAAGCAATCCAGTAATATGCTGCTGATACTTTAACATATGGAACTGGCAGTTAAGGCCCTAATGGCCAAGGTTGCAGAAGTGTATACCTTCTTACCCCATCTATCCAGCACCCTGGAATCTCTATCAGAGGGGATAGGATTTTTGGCAGTACTAGCCTTAATGCCCTTGGGTCCCTGTGAAATGGTCTCGGGATCCGCAGTAGGATTTTTGAAGAGGAACTTGTGAGAGTCAGGTACCCTGTAATACCTATCAGGTTTTCCAGGAGCAGGAGGTAAAGAGTCAGGGGCCAGGCTAGATTCCGAGAAGGCATCATCTACAATGTCCAGTACAGGAGGGATAGCTAAAGGCCTGTGTTGAGGCAGGAGTAAGAATTCCCTAAGCCGCTTTTTGGAGTCAGAGTAATCCTGGCTTTCCCAGCGAAAATACGCCTTAAGAGAATGCAAGGTTTCACCAAATGAGAAATCCTCTGGCGGGGAAGCAGAGGGAATGGAGTCCTCTGCATCAGAATCCTCATAGGTAGATAAGGGCAAATCCTGGTCATTAGAGAAAACAGAAATTTCAGAATCCTGATCAGAAGAATCAGAAGGAAAATAAGTCCAAGGTCTCTTAGAGGGGGAAGGATGGCTTCCCCTGATTAGAGTAATAAGGTCTTCAGCCATTCTTATCATTTGTTTTTTAGGCATAGGGGCCTGACCATGCGGTCTGGGCATTGGTTTTCTAGGCATGGATCGAGTTTTAGGCCTTGAAGAAGAAGATGGCATTGGTTTAATATGCAATTCAGTAGGCCTGAATACACCCCCAGAAGCCGGTGCCTGCACAGTGGCTCTGGACCCATCCAAGCTAGAGACATCTGCAGGTACCACAGTTGAAGAAGCATCTCGCGGCATACCAGACTCTGAATGGGACTCAGTAGAGGCCTGCGAATCTGAAGTAGCAGGTATCAGGGGCTGCGAAAGTGCCTCACTGAATACCGGTGAACTGGAGACTAGCTTAGGGGAAGCGTCATCAGCAGCGTTGGACCTATGCGGTCTGTCTCCGTCTTTATCTTTGCGTTTTTTTTGGAATGTTGGTAGCCAGGTGACTTACCAAAGCCATTTCTGGATAACTGAACCAAGTACCAAAATATTTAGATGCGTAAATGAACTGACGATGAATAGTACGAGGGTTGCTTAAGGCACAAAACCGACAGTGAGGTACGTTGTGGTTTGAGCCTAATCAAGGAATGCAGTACGAATGAAAATCTTTATGAGGTATTTGCTTTCCACAAGAAATACAATTGTTAACTTTTACTGACATCAGTTTAGAGCAAGAAAAAGGATCCCAACGGGGTACTTAGCTTAGACGAGGACTTCGGATCTGAAACACGAAAACGAAAATTTCTGGAGTCGGCCAACCAGCACTTGAAACTGCTTCATGCACCACATGGCACGAAACAGTGATGTAATGATGTCTGCTGAATGCTTTATACCCCTGACTACCTGACATCATGGGAGATGAGACAGCAACCAACGCAGGCCACAAGATTTTGATAATCAGGCCGACTGAGGGCTACTGCAAGCAGATAATCCAAATGTGATGACTCCAACAGTGAAACACGAAGAACATCCTTGTAGAGAGGTGTACTGAATAAAGAAACAGCGTTTGCTTAAACAGTATGTGTCAGAAGCAAAAACATGAGGCCTATATAACATGTAAGCTGTGTCTGCTCAAAGTCAAAGCTTCAAACGCAATACAGTGAAGACCGTAGCCCGGAAATAGACTAATAGTAAAGGAGCTTATACAAGACTGCACATATCACTCTTGAAATGTAAGCAGACAACCAAGCACCCTCCACAACCCATCACCAACCATGAAATACATAATTCACATAATCAGTGTGCCACACAATCACAGCCCTTAAGGCAAAATAACATACCCAACACACTAGTGATATGCGACTCTATAGTCAGGCACACTGATGTCCCACTAACTAGGCTGGACAAGGAGAAGGTTACAGTTGGCTGCCTGTCGGGCACCAGAATCCGCCACATAACACAAGCACTCAGACCACTCCAGAACAAGTACAAATACGACTCTGTCATTGTACATGTTGCTGTGAATGACCTGAGACGTACCTCCCTGGACTACATGAAAAGAGACATGGAAGAGCTCTCTGATCATGTAGCCCAGGCAGGTATAAACCTGACCCTGAGTAGCATCCTACCCTCACCAAGAATGATGCCACAGTATAAAGAAAAAATTATCAATTTCAACAACTGGCTAAGTTTCTGGTGTCATTCAAAGGGGACCCAGTATCTGTCTGCCTGGGATGACATGCTCGACAAGCCACGTTGCTTCGCAAGAGATGGCTTGCACCTGTCTCCCTTAGGCTTTTGAATACTGGCAAAGGCTCCTGCCACCCCCAAAGTGCCTTTTTAGGCAAGGCTCAAAAGACAAACCCACCACCGTAAATACCACAAGTAACCAAAAACTGAGGGTAATGCTACTCAACGCCAGAAGTCTAAACCTCAAAGTGCACGCACTTGAGGCACTCCTCAGTATGGAGAACATCGATATCTGTGCAGTAACAGAAACCTGGATTAAGGCTCCAGAGAGCACCCCAGCACTACCAGGCTATAACTCGTACCATACCTTTCGGCCACAGAACCCGGACTGAAACACAAAAGGTGGTAGTGTATCCATATTCATCAAGGATACTCGCACCTCCATGTTAGTGGTGCAGCACGATGCATCAGAGATCATCCAATTGCAACTAACAACGGGCAAAACTGCAATCCAAATTGTAGGTTGCTACAGATCACCCACCATGACCCAGGACCCCCATTCCACATTTCTAGAGACACTGGGAAATATGATGGTCCTACCAAACACCCTAATACTGGGTGATTTCAACTACCCAGACATTAACTGGGAGAACTACTCAAGTACTAACACCCTTGCTCAACACTTCCTAGAATTTATAAACCTGAATGCCCTGGATCAGCTGGTCAACACCCCCACCAGAGGGGAAAAGCATATTGGTCCTGATCATCACCAACATGGGCGACTGGTGTTCCACACCTGACGTCAACCCCTCGCTGGTTAGATCAGACCATAGACTAATCACTCTGGATATTCACATTCCGCCTCTAACCACAATCAAGGAAACCACCGTGAAAAACTTTTCAAAAGCAAACTTCAAGTTGCTTAAGACCGAGGTGGAAAGGTTCACAGCCCCCACGCCAATGGACAATGCTGTCCAAGCTGCTGAAACCTATACAAACGCACTCTATGATCATCTGCAGGAATGCATGCATTGTGTTATCCCAAGTAAAACCAAGACTCACTCCTCAGAGAAAAGGAAACCAGTCTGGTGGACCCCTGCCATAAACAGGCTCTACAATAGAAGGAGGAAACTAGTACAGATAAGAGCAAAATCCCTAAAAGGAAAGACATCCCTGATCAGTATCAACAAGAAAATATGATCCTTCATTAAATCATCCAAGGCTAGCTTTGAAAGAAAAATAGCCAAGGACTCCAAAGATAACCACAAAGCGTTCTTTAGCTATGTCAAGAAAGTACAGTTTTGTACCTACCATAAATGTAGATGTTCGAAGATCCACATTGCTGCAGTCCTTACACTTGGGTAGTCCGCTGTCCTCGGTCGGCCCGAATATCAAAGTATAAGGCTGACGTCGGTCAAGGCGCATAAGACTGACATCAGGACGTCAGGGTACAAATGCGCATGACCGACGTCATATCCTCAGTCTTTTCTTGCCCCAGATGTCAGAAGACCCCAAAAAGAAAGGTCAAAACCAAAAGACAGCAAACAACCAACCAACCACCCTTGCACCAATAATATGTACAATATATACAATATACACAATATTTACAACCCAACCCACACAACCGCCTCTAACTACAGAGGGCAAGGAGGGAGGGTAAATTGGACTGCAGCAATGTGGATCTTGAACATCTACATTTATGGTAGGTACAAAACTGTACTATGTTCTTCATCTCACATTGCTGCAGTCCTTACACTTGGGTAGAATCCCAAAGCAGAGGTAAGGGAGGATGGCAAAACTATAAAGCAGCAGGAGCTGCCAAAATGCCCTGTAAAATAGCAGTGGCAAAACCAGCCCTGGATTTAGAGTAAAGTGGAAGGTGATAATGCTTAGAGAAAGTATGCACTGAACTCCAAGTAGCTGCCTCCAAAATATCTTTAGTTGCCACCCCTTAAAAAGCTGTCAAGTGGCAGTAGCCCTAGTGGAATGAGGCCTAATCCCAGCTGGAATCTCCTTACCATGATGGGAATAACAGAAAGCAATGCAAAACCCAATCCACTTAGAAATAGTTTGTTTTGACACAGGCTTGCCCTGAGAACTCAAAGCAAAAGAAACAAATAACTGCTGAGACTGCCTGAACCCTTTAGTTCTGCTCAAATAATATCGCAACTGCCTGTGTACATCTAAAGTGTGCAAAATCTTTTCCCCTTTATTTTGGGGATTTGCATAAAAAGTAGGCAAATGAATAGTTTGGTTTAAAGCCACACTAGAAACCACCTTAGGCATAAAGGAAGGATTAGTACACAAAGATACCCTATCCTTATGGAAAATTAAGAAAGGCTCAACTGCCATAAGGGCCTGTAATTCAGAAACCCTTCTTGCAGAGGTGATGGCCAACAAAAAAGCAGTCTTCCATGATAAATATTTCAACTCAGCAGTAGCTGCAGGCTCAAAAGGTTGTAGAGTGAGTTTCTCCAACACAAAATTGAGATCCCAAGCAGGAGTAGGAGCTCTACGTGGGGGTCTTATATTCTTTGCCCCTCTAAGAAATTGCTTGAACAAAGGATGAGAAAACAATGGTGGGTCACAGTCATAGTGAGCAGAAATTGCTGCAGCATGAACCTTAATAGAAGAGAAGGACAAACCTTTGTCCAGTAACTCAGTAAGATATTGAAGAGCCACACTTAAATTAGGCTCAGAAACATCAAATTCCTTTGCTGTACTCCAAAATAAAAATCTCTTCCATTTATCTGCGTACACTTTCCTTGTACTAGGCCTTCTAGCTTCCAAAATAACATTCAAAACTTGCTGTGGAAGCTGAGACCCTCCAGGGTTCAAAACAGAATATGCCAGGCTGTTAGGTGAAGAGAGTGAAGTTTGATATTGAGTAAATGACTGTTCTCCTGAGACAGCAGGTGTGGAATCGAAGGCAAAGGCCATGGAGGCTCCTGTACCAGACTTCTCAGTAAAGGGTACCAGTGCTGTCGAGGCCAATCTGGAGCTATTAAAATCATCTTTGGCTTGTCCTGTCTGACCTTTAGCAGTACCTTTGGGAGGAGAGGCAGAGGTGGAAAGGCATACACATGAAGATTGCTCCAATTGAAAGAAAGAGCATCCACTTTCCAGGCTGTGGGATGAAACCTTTTTGTGCAAAACTTTGGCAGCTGGTAGTTTAGTGGAGAAGCGAACAGATCTATGTCTGGAGTTCCCCATGACACTGTCAATTTCTGAAATACATGAGGATCCAATTTCCACTCGTGGGGATCCATAATTCGTCTGCTCAACACATCTGCTAAGGAGTTCTGTGCTCCCGGCAGAAACCTTGCCTGAAGATTTAGCTGTAAACTGAGAGCAGTCTCCCACAAAATCATTGCTTGCCTGCATAGAGGATAAGAATGTGTTCCCCTTGCTTGTTGATGTACCACATGACAGTTGTGTTGTCTGTTAGAATCAACACCTGTCCTGGAAGAAGTAAATCCTTGAAAGCTATTAATGCAAATTGGACTGCTAACATCTCCTTCAGGTTGATATGTAGATGTTGTAGTCTGGCAGGCCACGTGTCTTGTATCCACTTTCCATTTAGATGAGCTCCCCAAGCTTTGTCTGAGGCATCTGTCGTTAGAATTTGACTCGCCTCTGGCCGGGTCACAGAGAGTCCCTTGTTTAGGTGACATTCCTGAGCCCACCACAAAAATTCCTTTTGAATGCAAGGTATTATCTGAATGACAGTGTCCATATCCTGGCAGTGCTGTGTCCATACATTTTTGAGATACCACTGTAGCTTCCTCATATGCAATTTGGCATTGGGAAGCACCAGAATACAAGATGCCATGAACCCCAAGGCTTGAAGGACTGTCCTTGCAGTCAGCCTGGACTGATGAGACAATTGATGGAAGTAAAGGGAAAGATTCTTTTGTTTGTCCGGGGTCAAAAAGGCCATCTGGGATGCTGTATTCAGTCTTAAACCCAGAAAGCACATGTCCTGAGAGGGTACTAGACTGGACTTTATTTCGTTCACAGAATACCCCAGGCATCTTAGCACTGCTATCACATATTGCAAATGCTGAAGAAGTTCGTCCCTTCCTTGAGCCAGAATCAGGCAATCGTCCAAATAAGGATAAATCTGTATTCCTTTTAGCCTGAAGAAAGCTATCACTGGAGCCAGAACCTTCGTGAACACTCTGGGCGCAGTAGATAAGCCAAAGGGCAATGCAGAGAACTGATAATGAGAAGTCCCAGTCCGAAAACGCAGATACTTCCTGCAACTTAGTCTGATAGGAACATGAAGGTAAGCCTCCTTGAGATCCAGAGTTACCATCCAGTGATCTTTGCCCAGCAGAGGTAAAAGCTGTTGTAATGTCAACATTTTGAACTTGGGAATGTCCAGATAAGTGTTGAGGATAGATAAATCCAAAATTGGTCTCCACGTGTTCCCCTTCTTTGGTACTAGGAACAGGCGAGAATAAAATCCTAGGCCCACTTCTGGCAGAGGGACCGGCTGTATGGCCCCTATTTGAAGTAGCAGAGAAATTTGTTTGTGAGCCTCTATTCTTTGTTGAGGAGGAACGTCTGGCATGCCTTTGAAAGGAGGCAAGGTATGGAAATAAAACTTGTAACCTTGGTGTATGATATCCAATACCCATCTGTCTTGGGTAATTAAACTCCAATTTTCCTTGAAAAGTGCCAACCTTCCTCCCAAAGGTGCTGCCAGATGAGAAGGCTCTGGCAGCTGAAAAGGTAGGTCATTGGGTCTGTTTACGAAAGGACTGACCCCTGCCCTCACCGAAGACTGTGCAGGTGAACTCCTGTTCTAGGCCTGAAAGAGCCCTGAGCTCTGCCCCTACCACGTCTAGATCTACCCCTAGACTGGGAATCTTAAGAAGGATACGTCCACCCCTTGGTAGGCCAATTCCTACTAAACTTCGGAGGCTGAACCTGCAAAAAATCTTTAACAGTCTGCATAGACTTAGCCTTGTCTTCCATTTTCTTTAAGACTGCCTCCACAGGTGAACCAAACAACACATCAGACTGTAAAGGAGCATCTAAAATCCTTGTCTTAACATGGTCAGATAAATTCTGATCCCTCAGCCAGGCGTGCCTGCGAAGAACTGACCCAGTGGCAGCCACCCTAGATGAGGCCTGTACAGCATCAAAACCACATTGCAAAGAATGCTT
Source organism: Protopterus annectens (assembly GCF_019279795.1). Lineage (NCBI taxonomy): Eukaryota > Metazoa > Chordata > Ceratodontiformes > Protopteridae > Protopterus > Protopterus annectens. The sequence continues at coordinate 241,708,220 of NC_056743.1, forward strand.
ACCCACCTGTTCAGAAACATGTACCAAATCCTGTAATTCCTTACACTCAATACCTTCCGCCAGAGCATCTACCTTAGACTTCAATTGAGAAAGTAGATAGTTTTGGTATTTCAACATGTGAAACTGGCAATTCAAAGCCCTCATAGCTAAGGTGGAAGAAGTATAGACTTTCTTTCCCCATCTATCCAAAGCCCTGGCCTCTTTATCTGGAGGAACCAGATTTTTTACAACAGAAGCCTTGACACCCTTAGGCCATTGACTAACAGTTTCTGGGTCCGCCCTAGGACTCTTAAAAAGATATTTATGAGCTTCAGGCACCCTGTAATACCTATCCGGTTTAACAGGAGCAGGAGGCAAAGAATCAGGATTAAGAGAAGCCTCTGCAAACACATCTTCCACAACATCCAGAACAGGAGGTATAGCCAAAGGCCTATGCTGGGGTAAAACAAAATTCCCTAAGCCTTTTCCTGGAATCAGAGAAGTCCTGACCTTCCCACTTAAAATGTTCCCTCATGGAATGAAGAGTCTCTGAAAAGAAAAATCCTCTGGAGGAGAAGCAGAAGGAGTAGAATCATCCACATCAGAATCAGAATAAGGAGAATACTCCTGCAAGTCTTCAGCCAAGACTCTGAAACATCCGAAGCCTGCTCAAAACTCCCCAACTCTGGTTCCACCCTAGGCCTCTTATCAGGAGGGGGCAAAGAACCTCTAATTAAGGTAATTAAATCTTCTGCCATTTTAAGCATGTGCTTCTTGGGCACAGATCCTGATGAACTAGGAGTGACACCAACAGAAGCTAAACCTGGCCTGCCTCTGGGAGAAGCCTTGGAAACAGAAGGAGAGGGCCTAACCACCCTAGGAAGGGAGGGAAGTACAGTAACCTGAGAAGCCCCTTCAGCCTGACCTGCCTCCTGAGAGGCCACATCCTGCAATAACAAAGTCTCCCCCTGGGACTCCAGAGAAACCTCCGGTGGAACCCCCGGTTCCACCGACACCTCCAAAGAACCGGCGTCCGGTACGGACGACTCTTCTTGCCTGGGCTTAGCTGCTTTGTCTTTGCGCTTCTTCGAAGAAGCGGGCGTCAGAGCATCCGACGGCATATTATAATTGCACCGCTTCCCGAAGACTAACCTGGCACAATCTAACCTTCGGCAATAGTGCGCTTATTAAACCTAGCACAAAAGCGACACCCAACAACGTCGTGCTCAGGCCCCAAACAAGGAATACACAAAGTATGATAATCTCTATGCGGTATCTGTTTCCCACAAGAAATACAGTTATTCACTTTTTCTGACATCCGGTAAACCACTGAGGCAAGAAAAAACTAAAATATTCCCCAACGGGGTACTTAGCCAACTTTGACTCGGTCTGAAACTCGAATTGAAAATTTCAGAACGCCGAACGGCACTTGCAACGCTGCTTCTGCATCAGACCATACGGCAAAAAAGACTGGGGATATGACGTCGGTCATGCGCATTTGTACCCTGACGTCCTGATGTCAGTCTTATGCGCCTTGACCGACGTCAGCCTTATACTTTGATATTCGGGCCGACCGAGGACAGCGGACTACCCAAGTGTAAGGACTGCAGCAATGTGAGATGAAGAACATCCTAAGTGGAAAAAAGTACAGTTTTGTACCTACCATAAATGTAGATGTTCGAGGATCCACATTGCTGCAGTCATAACCTGTGGGTAGTCCGCTGTCCTCGGTCGGCCCGAATACCAAAGTGTTAGGCTGGCGTCGGTCATGGTCGCTCAGATCTGACGTCAGTATGCAGTGGTACTAAAGCGCATGACCGACGCCATATCCTCAGTCTTTCTTGCCCCAGATGTCAGAAGGCCTAAAAAGAAAAGGCCATAGCCAAAAATAGAAAATACCCAACCACCAATATAGAAAAAATAATTACCCCAAAAGCAATACAGCAACTCCAAACTACAGAGGGGAAGGAGGGAGGGAAAATTGGACTGCAGCAATGTGGATCCTCGAACATCTACATTTATGGTAGGTACAAAACTGTACTATGTTCTTCGTCTCACATTGCTGCAGTCATAACCTGTGGGTAGAATCCCAAAGCAAAGGTAAAGGGAGGTTGGCAAAATCAAAAAGCATTAGGAGCTGCTAACATGCCCTGTAAAACTGCAGTGGCAAACCCAGCCCTAGACTTGGAATAAAGAGGGAGATGGTAATGTTTAGAAAAAGTGTGCACTGAACTCCAAGTAGCTGCCTCCAAAATATCCTTAGTAGCAACTCCCCTTAAAAAGGCAGTAGAAGTGGCAGTAGCCCTAGTGGAATGAGGTCTGATCCCAGCCGGAACATCCTTTCCATGATGAGAATAACAAAAGCAATACAATGGCCAATCCACTTAGAAATAGTTTGCTTTGAAACAGCTTTTCCTTGTGAACCCAAAGCAAAAGAAATGAATAACTGTTGAGTCTGCCTGAACCATTTAGTTCTGCTCAAATAATAGCGTAACTGCCTGTGAATATCCAAAGAATGCAAAATTTTTTCCCCTTTATTTTGGGGATCAGCATAAAAAGTAGGCAAATGAATAGATTGGTTTAAGGCCACATTAGAAACAACTTTAGGCATAAAAGTAGGGTTAGTACGCAGGGATACCCTATCCTTATGGAATATCAGGAAGGGTTCAACTGCCATTAGAGCCTGTAATTCAGATACCCTCCTAGCAGACGTAATGGCCAACAAAAAAGCAGTCTTCCAAGACAAAAACTTCAACTCAGATGTAGCTGCAGGTTCAAAAGGAGGTAAGGTAAGCTTTTCCAACACAAAATTGAGATCCCAGGAAGGAGTAGGACCTCTACGTGGGTGTCTTATGTTCTTTGCCCCTCTAAGAAATTGCTTAAACAAAGGGTGAGAAAATAATGGAGGGTCACAATCATAGTGAGCAGAAATAGCTGCAGCATGAACTTTCACGGAGGAGAAAGACAAACCCTTGTCTAATAATTCTGTAAGGTACTGTAGTGTAACACTCAAATTAGGCCCTGAAACATCAAAGCTGTTTGCTGTGCTCCAAAGAAAAAATCTCCTCCATTTATCAGCATAAACTTTCCTAGTACTAGGTCATCTGGCTTCCAATATGACATTCAAAACTTGTTGAGGAAGCTGCGACCCCCCAGGGTCTAAAACAGAATGTGTCAGGCTGTCAGATGCAGGGACTGTACCTTGACATTGAGGAAATGATTGCTTGCCTGGGACAAAAGGTGCGGAATTGGTGGCAAAGGCCAAGGAGGCTCCTGTACTAAACTCCTCAGCAGAGGATACCAGTGCTGACGTGGCCAATCTGGAGCTATTAGAATCATGCAAGGCTTGTCCTGTCTGACCTTCAGAAGTACCTTGGGGAGGAGAGGCAGAGGAGGAAAAGCATAGACGTGAAGGTTGTTCCAACTGAAAGATAGAGCATCCACTTTCCAAGCTTTTGGATGAAACATTTTTGTGCAAAATTTTGGCAGTTGGAAATTTAGTGGAGAAGCGAACAGATCTATGTCTGGAGTTCCCCAAGCCACTGTCAACTGTTGAAATACATGAGGATCCAATTTCCACTCGTGGGGGTCCACCATCTGTCTGCTCAAAACATCTGCTAAGGAGTTCTGTGCTCCTGGCAGAAACCTTGCTTGAAGAGTGACTTGCAAACTCAGAGCAGTCTCCCACAAAATCATAGCTTGTCTGCAAAGAGGGTACAAATGAGTTCCCCCCTGCTTGTTGATGTACCACATGACTGTTGTGTTGTCTGTTTGAATCAACACCTGTCCTGGTTGAAGTAGATCCTTGAAAGCCATCAGTGCAAAGTGGACTGCTAACATCTCCATGTTGATATGCAAATGCTGTAGTCTGGGAGGCCACGTGTTCTGAATCAATTTCCCATTGAAGTGTGCCCCCCAAGCCATGTCTGAGGCATCTGTCATTAAGATCTGACTCGCCTCTGGTCGGGTCACAGAGAGTCCCTTGTTTAGGTGACATTCCTGAGCCCACCACAAAAATTCCTTTTGGATGCAAGGTATTATCTGAATGACAGTGTCCAAATCGTGGCAGTGTTGAGTCCATACACTTTTGAGGTACCATTGTAGCTTCCTCATATGTAGTTTGGCATTGGGAAGTACCAGAATACAAGATGCCATGAACCCCAAGGCTTGAAGGACTGTCCTTGCAGTCAGCCTGGACAGTAGGGATAATTGCTGGAAGTATAGGGGAAGATTTCTTTGTTTGTCCGGGGTCAAAAAAGCCATCTGAGAGGCTGTATTCAGTCTCACACCCAGAAAGCACATGTCCTGAGAGGGTACTAGACTGGACTTTGTTTCGTTCACAGAATACCCTAGGCACCTTAAAACTGCCATTACATACTGTAGATGCTGAAGTAACTTGACTTTGTCTTGAGCAAGAATCAGGCAATCGTCCAGATAAGGATAAATTTGTATTCCTCTTAGTCTTAAGAAGGCTATCACAGGAGCCAGGACCTTTGTGAACACCCTGGGCAGTAGATAAGCCAAAGGGCAATGCAGAGAACTGATAATGAAAAGTACCAGCCAGCAGGAACCTCCTGCAGCTGGGCCTGATAGGAATGTGAAGATAAGCCTCTTTGAGATCCAGAGTTACCATCCAGTGATCTTTGCCTAGCAGAGGCAGAAGTTGCTGCAAAGTTAACATCTTGAACTTTGGAATGTCTAGGTATGTATTGAGAATGGACAAATCCAGAACTGGTCTCCAAGTGTTTCCTTTCTTTGGCACAAGAAACAGGCGAGAATAAAATCCTAGGCCTACTTCTGACGGAGGTACCACCTGGATAGCCCCCATTTGTAAAAGTAAAGAAATCTGCTTGTGAGCCTCCAGCCTTTGCTGAGGAGGTACGTCCAGCATGCCTTTGAAAGGAGGCAAGGTGTGAAAATAAAACTTGTAGCCTCGATGTATAATGTCCAACACCCATTTGTCCTGCGTGACCAAAAGCCAATTTTGCTTGAAAAGTGCCAACTTTCCTCCTAGAGGAGCTGCCAGACAAGAGGAATCTGGCAGCTGGAGATACAGGTCATTGGGTCTGTTTACAAAAAGGCTGACCCCTGCCCTCACCAGAAGATTGTGCAGGAGAACTCCACGTCCTAGGTCTGAAAGAACCCTGAGCATGAGCTCTGCCCCTACCACGTCTAGATCTGCCCTTAGACTGAAAATCAGAAGAAGGATAAGCCCATCCTTTTGCAGGCCAATTTCTGCTAAACTTAGGGGGCTGCACTTGTAAAAATTCCTTAACCGTCTGCATGGACTTAGCTTTGTCCTCCATTTTCTTCAAAACTGACTCCACAGGAGAACCAAAAAGAACTTCAGATTGAAGGGGGGCATCCAAAATTCGAGCTTTAACATGCTCTGACAAATTCTGGTCCTTAAGCCAGGCGTGCCTACGAATAACTGAACCAGTGGCAGCCACCCTGGAAGAAGCCTGAAGAGCATCACTGCAAGGAATGCTTACCTACCTGATCAGAGGCATGAACTAAGTCCTGCAATTCCTTACACTCTATACTCTCAGCTAAAGCATCTACTTTAGACTTCAACTGACTCAACAGAAAATTCTGATACTTCAGCATATGAAACTGGCAATTTAAAGCCCTCATAGCTAGCGTGGAAGAGGTATACACTTTTTTACCCCACCTATCCAAAGCTCTAGAATCTTTATCCAGAGGAACTGGATTCTTAACTACAGAAGCCCTGACACCCTTAGGTCCCTGACTAATAGTTTCCGGGTCAGCTCTAGGACTCTTATACAAATATTTATGAGCCTCTGGAACTCTGTAATACCTGTCTAGCTTGACAGGGGCAGGGGGGTAAAGAATCAGGATTTAGGGAAGCTTCAGAAAAAACATCCTGAACAACATCCAAAACAGGGGGAATAGCCAAGGGCCTAAGTTGTGGTAAAAACAAAAATTCCCTAAGCCTCTTACGAGAATCTGAAAAATCCTGACCTTCCCACTTAAAATGCTCCCTCATGGAGTGCAGGGTTTCAGAAAAAGAAAAATCCTCTGGAGGAGAAGGAGAAGGACAGGAATCCTCTGCATCTGAATCAGAATAAGGAGGAAAATCCTGAATGTCCTCAGCTGAAGACTCAGAGTAATCTGAGGAATGCTCCAAACCCTCCACCTCTGTCTCCACCCTAGGCCTCTTATCTGGAGGGGGCATAGAACCTCTGATTAAAGTAATCAAATCCTCTGCCATTTTCAGCATATGTTTTTTAGGAACAGAGCCTGAAGAACTAGGGCTGACACCTGTGCCAGAAAGACCAGGTCTAGCTTTAGAAGGGGCTTTAGTGACAGAAGTAGAAGGCCTAACAACCTTATGTAAAGAAGGAACTACAGACACTTGAGAGGCCCCCTTGGCCTGACCTAGCTCCTGAGAGGCCAAATCCTGTAAGATTAAAGGCTCCCCCTGAGATTCAGCTGAAACCTCGGCTGGATCCACAGATTCAACCGTAGTTTCCATAGAACCGGCGTCCGCAACGGACGACTCGTCCTGCTTAGATTTTAACGATTTATCTTTTCGCTTCTTAGCGGTAGCGGGCGTCGGAGGATCTGACGGCATGTTGTAGTTACACCGCTTACCGAAAACAAGTCTAGCACAATCTAACCTGCGTTTAATGGTGCGCTTATTAAATCTAGCGGAAAAGCGACACCCAACTACGTCGTGCTCAGGCCCCAAGCAAGGAATACAGAGAGAGTGGTAGTCCCTATGAGGTATCGGTTTCCCACAAGAAATACAATTATTAACTTTTTCTGACATCCGGATTTAACTGAGGCAAGAAAAGACAAAAATATTCCCCAACGGGGTACTTAGCCCAACTTGGTCTTCGGTCTGAAACTCAGAATACAAAAATTTCAGGACGCCGAACGGCACTTGCAAACGCTGCTTCTGCTTCGGACCATGCGGCAAGAAAGACTGAGGATATGGCGTCGGTCATGCGCTTTAGTACCACTGCGTACTGACGTCAGATCTGAGCGACCATGACCGACGCCAGCCTAACACTTTGGTATTCGGGCCGACCGAGGACAGCGGACTACCCACAGGTTATGACTGCAGCAATGTGAGACGAAGAACATCTCTCAGATCTGCTCTGAGTTGGTGCAGAATGGCACAAAATACACTGAACCGACTGATATTGCCAACATTCTGGCAGACAGGTTCAGTGCAAACTTCACACCCCTCTCCCCCCTAAAGGGCCCATAACCATACCAGATGAATGTAAGGCCCCAGCAATCACTGACACACAGGTTAAAACAGCCCTATCCAAAGCCAAAAACACAGCCACAATGGGACCGGATGGTGTCCCAGGCTGTGTCTTACAAGAGCTCCAAAATGAACTATCCCCTCACCTAAACACACTGTTCAAACTCAGCCTCTCTACAGGCTACGTACCCACAGAGTGGCACACAGCAACAGTTATCCCACTCCACAAAGGTGGCGCCACAACAGACCCCAGGAACTATCGCCCTATAAGCCTGACTAGCCTGGTCTGCAAGGCTATTGAGCGCATGGTCATGGAACTCATTAACAGAGACATTGGGAACCTCCAAACTTTGGACCCCACCCAGTTTGGCATTGTTAAGGGCATATCATGCCTCCTAAACCTGGTGGACTTCTTTGAGACAGTTACCAAAGCATTAGATGAGGGTAAGGAGGTCCACACAGCCTACCTAGTCCTCGCAAAGGTTTTTGACACCATTCCCCATTCTGTTATTATAGAGAAACTCACCAACCTGAACATTAACCCCTACATCATGAGATGGGTTGCAAATTGGCTCACGGACAGAACCCACACGGTCAGAGTTGCAGACTCTAGGTCCAACTCTAAACAGGTTACAAGTAGCGTCCCCCAGGGCTTGGTCCTAGGACCCCTCCTGTTTGGTATATACTTCTCAGAGGTACAGGCAAGCACAGGAGGACTCTGGCTGACCAGGTATGCAGACGACTGCAAACTAGGGGCCACAAATGATTCTCCGGCTGATACAGACACCCTCTAGAAGGGTCTCACTGAGACAGATACTGATGTCAAAATCATGGCCTCAAGCTGAATGCCAAAAAGTGCATAGTCATCCCCTTTAGAAAAAAACAAAGTACCCGCGAACTACCACATAGGTGGTAGTCCCCTAAATACAGAAAAAGTAATAAGGGATCTGGGGACCCAAGTAGATAGCAATCTCTAATATGATAATCATATTGCCAAGGTGGTTAGAAAATCTTTCTATGTGGCCCACGTAATCTCAAAAGGGTTCTCATCCAGAACAAAGGAGGTTATTGTGCCTCTCTGCTCATCACTTATTAGACCCATTATGGAATACAATGTCCCATTTGGGATGTACCTTACAAGACACCTGCAACAGCTGGAAAGACCACAAAAGTACCTCACCAAGAGGATTACTGGCCTCAAACAGATGACCTATGCAGCCAGACTAAAGAAACTCCAGCTGTACTTGGTTGCATACCGCTTACTCAGAGGTGATCTCTGCTTGACATACAAGGCCCATGTCCAACCCAGAATTGATGGATATGCTCCACCTAAAAAAAACAAATCCCTGAGACCAACACGCTCTAGGGATATAAACCTTACCACAATGATAAATAGGACGTGCCGGAGGGATAGATTCCTGACCCAGAGACTCCCCATGCTTTGGAACAAGACTCCAATTAACATCAGGCAGAGCCTCTCACTAACACTCTTCAAGAGAAACCTTGACGGGTGGATGGGAAACAGAAAATTTACCCCGGGGATCACTGCAGTGGCTCTGCTGGACACAGGAGCAGGGAACGAATGGCTCTGCTGGTCAGAGGCACAAGGAACTAATCTAAGGAGGTGGCGAAAGCCAACACACTCTGGCTAGGCTTATAAATGCCCTTGGGCAGATAGCCTAGTACTTGCCTATGAACCTAAGAACTGAAAGGTATCCATTCTAAGTACCTATATTAAAAGAGAAATCATGTGGTCTTTAGAATACATTAGCTGTATCTCCTAAAACTGCATGTATAAAACATATAATTGTGCTGTTCCTAAATCAGACATAAGCAAGAAGTAGTGAGCATAATCATGTGTGTTTTGCTAGAGTAAGTACAGTAGTAAGGGCCAATGTAATGTAAGAAAGACTAAATTATTGAGGTCAAAGTCATCTATATTGTATACATATATGTACATATATATATATATATATATATATATATATATATATATATATATATGTGTGTGTGTGTGTGTGTGTATATATATATATATATATATATATATATATATATATATATATATACACACACACACACATATATATATATATATATATATATATATATATATATATATATATACACATACATACATAGACATATATATATATATATATATATATATATATATATATATATATATATATATATATACATATACACACACACACACACATAGGTTCATAGGTTCATACTAGGCTATCTCTGCCCTAGGGCATTTATAAGCCTAGCCAGAGTGTGTTTGGCTTTCGCCACCCATTTTAAATTAATTTTGCTATGCCCTTTTTCAAGGTTAGTATACTGTGCCTCTGTCTAACAGTGACACAGAAGTGATACCCGGGGTAAACCTACGATCTCCCATCCACTCATCAAGATTCCTCTTGAAGAGAGTCAATGAGGGAGTCTGCCTAACCTGGACTAGGACTTTATTCCAGAATGAAGGAAGCCTCTGGGTTATGAATCAGTCCCACCAGCATGTCCTATTTATTTCAGTGTTGAGGTTCAAGTCTCTCGAGCACGTAGCTCGATGGGATTTGGATTTTCTGAGGTGCAGCATGTCCATTAATTCCAGGTTGGACATGACTTTATACATCAGGCACAGATCGCCTCTGAGAAGTCGGTATGCCACTGAGTAGAGCTGGAGTTTCTTTAACCGGGCAGCATATGGCATCTGTTTGAGCCCTTTGATCCTCTTGGTGAGGTACTTTTGGGGTCTTTCCAGTTGCTGCAGGTGTCTGGTAAGGTACATCCCAAAAGGGGCACTGTACTCAATTATGGGCCTGATGAGGGATGAGTAAAGAGGCACGATGACCTCCCCTGATTTAGATGTGAATCCCTTCATGATTAGGTGGGCTATATAAAATGTTTTTCTAACCACTTTGGCAACGTGTTTGTCAAATGCGAGACTGCTATCAACTTGGGTCCCCAGGTCCCTAATTACTTCTTCTGTACTTAATGGATTACCACCTATGTGGTAATTTGTGGGCACTTTGTTTTTGCCAAAGGGGATGACTATACACTTTTTGGCGTTTAGCTTGAGGCCATGGCTCTGGCACCCGTTGTATGTTTCTATGAGGCCCTTTTGGAGGATGCTTGTGTCGGCTGGAGAGTCGATTATGGCGCCCAGTTTGCAGTCATCTGCGAACTTGGTCAGCCACAGTCCTTCTGTGTTGGCCTGTACCTCCGAGAAATATATACCGAACAAGAGAGGTCCCAGGACTGAGCCTTGTGGGACGCCACTTGTAACTGGTTTGGAATCTGACATGGCTCCAGCAATTCTAACCATGTGGGTTCTGTCCTTGAGCCAGTTTGCAACCCATCTAGTGATATAGGGGTTTATATTTAAGCTGGTGAGCTTATCTATAATGCCCGAGTGGGGTATTGTATTGAAGGCTTTTGCGAGGTCCAGGTAGGCTGTGTGGACCACCTTCCCCTCGTCAATGGCCTTGATGACTGTTTCAAAGAAATCAACCAGGTTTAAGAGGCAGGATCTGCCCTTAACAAAGGCAAACTGGGTAGGATCCAGTGTCTGTAGGTCCCCAATATCTTTATTTATGAGGTCCATGATGATCCTTTCCATAGCTTTGCAGACCTAGCTAGTCAGGCTTATGGGGCGATAGTTTCCAGGATCCGTTGAGGCACCATCTTTGTGGAGAGGGACCACTGTTGCTGTATGCCACTCTTTGGGTACATATCCTGTAGTAAGGCTGAGATTGAACAGTAGTTTTATGTTTGGGTTTAGCACTTCTTGGAGTTCATGTAGGACGCAGCCTGGGACACCGTCTGGTCCCATTGATGCTGTGTTTTTTGCTGTGGAGAGGGCAGCTCTTACCTGAGCATCTGAGATGTCAAGGGGGCAGCACTCTGCTGGGATAGATATTTGCCCTTTTGTTGGAGGGGGCGTTTGCACTGAACCTGTCAGCTAGGATGTTGTTAATGTCTGTGGGTTCGGTGCATTTTTTGTCATTTTGGACTAATTCTGAGCATATCTGGGAATTCCCACCCAGGTTCCTAACATAACTAAAGAAAGCCTTGTGATTATCCTTAGTGTCCTGTGCAATTTTTCTCTCGAAGCTGACCTTAGACGATTTTATGAGTGCCCATAGTTTTTTGCTAATACTGATCAGAGATGCCTTCCCTTTTTGGGATTTTGCTCTATCATGTAGTAGCTTCCTCCTTCTATTGTATAGTTTGTTTATGGCTGGGGTCCACCAGACAGGACGTCTGCCTTTGGAGGATTGGGTCTTGGTTTTATTTGGGATTGCATGATCCATGCATTCCTGAAGGTGTTCATAGAATGCGTTTATAAAGGATTCTGCGGTCTGAGCCATATTTTCCACAGGCCCGGTGGCTTTGAAGGATTCCACCTCAGTTTTGAGGAGTGTGAAATTTGCTTTAGAGAAGTTCTTCACTGTGATTTTCAGGGCAGGGGGTGGAGTTGGGATGTGAATATCCAGTGAGATTAGTTTATGGTCTGATCTTACCAGTGAGGGATACACTTCTGGTCTGGAGCATAGAGTCCCCATGTTGGTGATGATCAGGGTCCAGTATGTTTTCCCCTCTTGTGGGAGTGGTAACAAGTTGTTCCATAGCATTCGAGTTTATAAATTCTAGGAACCTTTGGGCTAGGGTGTTGGAGCTAGAGTAATGCTCCCAGTCTATGTTTGGGTAGTTGAAGTCACCCAATATAATGGTGTTTGGAAAGACCTTCATATTTTCCAGTGTTCTCAGGAAGGCCGAGTGGGGTTCCTGGGTTTGGGAGGGTGGTCTGTAGCAGGCTATAAACTGGAAGGCAGTTGTACCCACTGCTAGTTGCACATGGATAGTCTCTGATGCTTCGTGCTGTGCCACCAACCTGGAGGTGTGGGTATCTTTGACGAATATTGATACTCCCCCTCCTTTTGTGATTCGGTCCAAGTTTTGGGGCCGAAAAGCATGGTATGAGGTATAACCTGGTAGTGCTGGGGTGCTCTCGGGAGCCTTGAACCAGGTTTCTGGTAACGTGTGTTCACTCTCAGTTCATCTCCTTGTTTTTGTTTTTTTGTCAAGTTTCGAGATGGCGGAGGCACCAGGGGCAGAGATATACAATGAATCAACCCTTAATGAAAAGGGTGAACTTAGGAAGGTTATTGGTCAACTTTCCCAACTTGTAGAGTTTCTAACACCAGCGTGTGCATCTATAGTGGCTCTTGCAACAGAGCGTTCGTTTATTCCTAATAGTCAGCGTTCTCAACCCAGAGATCCACCTCCTTTTCGCTTACCACCACGCAATTTACTTCCTGGTTCAGCAGAGCGTTGTAACGGAGATGAAGCAGCACAGTCGGGTGTACCTAACATTGTGGATGATTTCGAGGAGATTCCTCTCCTTTTACGTTCAGCAAACAATGGCAATGGAGTTCCACCAAACGAGCATTCTTCCCTTCCTAAAGGACAACGAGGGCAGCGCAACCAGCGGGTGCCTCGTATACAAGGTGACTTTTCAAAGACAGTTACTCCCTTTGATTTCAAAGTTTTTTTGGACAAAAAGTTTAAAATGCACTCTTGTGGTTCATTTTCCGAAACTAATCAGGCTGATACTAAATCTTATAAGGAAAATCTGGATGTTTTGTATTTTTATTTGGAAAAATATGAAAGATTAGGATGTGACTCTACATTTTTGCAAGAATGTATTGACAAAGGTATTGTGCCTAAGGGCTTGCGTATTTGCAAGTATCCTAATAGGGTTGAAGAAGGCTCTGCTTTTCATAAAGAATTAATTGATATTTTTGACAAATGTGGCCTGGACATAGCAAGGGCTATTATTACAGAAAATGATAGGGTTAGGACCCATTTAGTGGCCACGATGAACACCATTAACAGCAACATTATTATTGACCTTATCTATACAGTGGAATCTGAGAGAACCTCATACAATCATATTTTTTCTCAGATTGAGAAGGAATGTATTAATAATATGAAAAGGAAGGCACATAAACTAGAGAGGGATATCACAGCTTACCGATTGGGAACAGCTTATCCCAAGCCTAGACCATACAATACACATTGGGGGGAACCTGAGGGATATAATAAATTTAACCCTAACATTGATTTTGATACTGACACTGTGTTTGAAAACAACAATGGTGAGATTAACCATGGGAATATCCCTTTAGAGTATGTACCCCCCCTCCGCAGGTCCGACAGAATAAGCAATCGGTCCCCTGTACATTACAATCATCGCCCCAACCAATACAGGGCAAATTACAGGAGATAAATCAACATGATAACTCAATTCAACGGTATGGGAATATTTCAGAATACAATCAATACAAGATTTTCAACTATAGTTCCTTGGATATTTCCTTAGATCATTTTGCACGGTTTGTAAAAGGTTTTAAATTTATCCCCCTAAGGAAGGTTAGTATTCCGAGGGCAGTAGTGGACTTAAAACTATTTTTAAGAAAACAAAATCTGGGACTCATGTTTGAAGGAACTGATACTGATATTAGTATACATTCTAATACCAATACACATTCTAATTTAAAGAAAAGAAGTATTTTTAACCCACCACTCCACCCACAGTTGAAAAACTTAGAAAAAGTGATAGAGAAGGAAATCAGGAATACTGTTAGTACACACAATGTGTTTTCAAATCTTTCTAAGAAGGAACTTAATTTACTTGAATTTTTGAAAGGTAACAAGGCTATTAGAATTATGCAACCTGACAAGGGTGGGGGTGCAGTGGTTATGGATAATATTTTATATGAGTCCAAAATGAAGGAAAGCCTACAAAATACGGTTAACTACTCGAGAGCTTCCATTAATGAAGTCAATATTTCCAAGGCTAAAATAAATGTATTAATTAATGACTTATTATTGGAAGGTTCTATTGATTTTGATACCTACAATTTTTTAACAAACAAAAATCCAAGGGTTCCCTCAGTATTTGGTATTCCCAAAGTTCATAAAGATCAAAATGATCCCCCGTTGCGACTTATTGTTTCCTCAGAAGGTTCTATCACAACCCCTTTAGCCAAATATATTGACGTCCACTTAAAGGAACTATCCAATATAGGCGTCACAGTGTTAAAAGATTCTTGGGATTTTCTTAGGCAAGTGAAGTCCCATTTGTTTTCTAAAAACATTATTTTTATAACTCTTGACATTGTAGATTTATTTGGATCAATCCCACATGACACTGGTCTCTTGTGGCTTGAGGAAAGTATGACCCATCATGGTAGTTTTTCGGTGGATGTATTTAGAACTTGTCTTTTATTGATGGAAGTGATTCTCAAAAACAATTATATGTACTTCCAAGGGGAATTTTTTAAGCAGGAAAGGGGAGTAGCCATGGGGGCAAAATGTTCCCCTACCTATGCCAACATTATACTTTCATGGTGGGAGACATTATATATTAATAATTGTGAATTTGTTAACTGTTGGGCCTTTTACAAACGTTTCCTTGACGACATAGTCATTTTTTGGACTGATACTGTAGAAAGGTTTTTTGAATTTTTGGATTATATTAAAAGTACAACCACCTTTTTGGATTTTACGTATAATATAAATTTTGAAGAGTGTTTTTATTGGATGTTTCATTACGTAAGTATGATGATCACTTTATTTCTAAGATAAATAGAAAGCCTACCTTTTCAAATTCCTATCTTCATTTTTCCAGTGGACATCCTTTTGGTCAAAAGAGAAACATTCTTAAGGGGCAAATTATTAGGACCAGTAGGATGACCTCTGAGGACGTAGACTTTTATAAGGATAGTGAATATGTTATGAACATGTTTAAAGAAAGGCGATATCAAGCCTACCTTATAGAAGAAGTATACAAGGTAGTATTAGAAGGTAGGAAAGGGAGATTTGCCCCCATTTTGGGACAGGATGATTCCAGTATTTTAGTCAACCATGGTGACTTGAAGGTAAATTCCAGTGGAACTAATAATTTCTCTAAGGCATATGTTATGGATTATACAGGGGATGCTACGGTACTCAAAACGATGATTAACCAGGAATGGGATAGGTTCAGGAATATTACGGACCTAGAATACATAAAAAATCAACCCCTCAAATTTATATACAGGAAGGATATGAACCTTAAAAATATATTCGAATTTGGGGGTACTACTAAAAATAATGGTCAAACACATAGAACAGGTACATACAAGTGTGGATCTTGCTCCCAATGCCAATATATTCAAACTGGTTCTAACATTTTAATTCCTAGTAGAAACAGGTCTATTTCAAGTTCTAAATTTGCAAATTGCAACACCCAGGGAGTTGTTTACATCGCCACATGCCACTCCTGTGATTCATTTTATATAGGGAAAACAGAAAGGAAGTTAAGATCTAGAATATATGAGCATTATTATGAAATTAAAAAAAGTAATGGAAATAATGCCTTATTTCGTCATTCCCAGAATTGTAAGAATTCTGTTTTTCATTTTTTTCTTTTTGGAAGTTGTACCAAAAGAAATTAGGGGTGGCATGTGGGAAACAAAACTTGAATACAGGGAATTACTTTGGCAGATAATACTGGATGCTACCAAAGAACCTGGTTTGAATGATATGCTTTCTATCATTCCAGTTTTAAAGTTACGGGCTGCTAAGTTATAATAAATTATATATATATATATATATATATATATATATATATATATATTTTTTTTTGTCCACTAGATGGTGATAGTACACCACTTTAAAGCATACAAATACAAGCATTAATATGTATATACAAGGAATTCTTTTCACCAAAAAATTTTTAAAAAAATGTTTTTATGATATATATTTACATAAGTATATTTTTCAATTATTTAATTCATTGTAGTTGTTTTTCCTAAACAGCCTTTTCTCAATAACTTTTAACTTGATTTTAACTACAAAATCATTATTAACTTGATTTTATTGGTGGATAATTTCAAAAGTTTCAATCAATCCAATTATTTGATTAAACCAGTTAATTCAATTGTATATAAGGTGTAAGCATTCTTAGGAGGTTGTATGTGTTTTTTGCTGAAGAAGGTACTCGAAAACGTACTTTTTGTATTTCAAGCGTTATTAAATCCTTGGTTTCAACCTATCAGTGGTTCTACTTTCATTTTACAACAGAATTGTTTGGACTGCTATTGTTTATTGGTCTCACTACCCTTATTTGGAGCTTCTGGAGTGAACTATTGTGTGAATATTGATACTCCCCCTCCTTTTGTGATTCGGTCCAAGTTTTGGGGCCGAAAAGCATGGTATGAGGTATAACCTGGTAGTGCTGGGGTGCTCTCGGGAGCCTTGAACCAGGTTTCTGTTACTGCACAGATATCGATGTTCTCCATGCTAAGGAGAGTTTCGAGTGCGTGCATCTTGAGGTTTAGACTTCTGGCGTTGAGTAGCATTACTCTTAGTTTCTTATCCCTTGTGATACCTATGGAGGTGGGTTTGTCTTTTGAGCCTTGCCTAAAAAAGGCACTATGGGGTTAGCAAGAGCCTTTGCCAATATCAGAAAGCCCAGGGGTGACAGGTGCAAGCCGTCCCTAGCGAAGCATCGTGGCTTGTCGAGCATGTCATCCCAGGCTGACAGGCATTGGATCCCCTTTGAATGACACCAATACTTAAGCCAATTGTTGAAATTGATCATCTTGTCTTCATATTGTGGCATCATTCTTGGTGAGGGTAAGATTCTACCTCAAGGTCAGGTCATACCAGTCTGGGTTACATGCTCAGAGAGCTCCTCTATGTCTCTTTTCATGTAGTCCAGGGAGGTACGTCTCAGGTCATTCACAACAGCATGGACAATGACCGAGTCATATTTGTACTTGCCTTGGAGTGACCTGAGTGCTTGTGTTATGTGGCGGATCCTAGCGCCAGACAGGCAGCTCACCGTGACCTTCTCCTTGTTCAGCCTGGTGAGCGGGATGTCAGTGCGCCTGACGATAGAGTCACCTATTACAAGTGTATCAGGTGTGTTGTTTAGCCTTAAGGGCTGTGACTGTTCGGCCCACTGGCTTTGTGAGCTATGTGTTGCACGTGTTTTGTTTTGGGGTCGCGGTTGCTTGGGTGTCTGCTTTGGAGGTCTCTGCTGCTTAGGCAGATTTTTATTTAGAGCCTCCGAGTATGTTTTTGTGTGTTTATGTGTTTGGTTTGCTGTCGTGCTAGGTCTATGTGGGACTGGAATTGTAGTGAGTGTGGTTTCCTTCTCCTCCTGACTAGTTTTGCCAGTGCTGAGTTGAGAGAGCTTAGCCTCCAGTATGGCTATATGGTTGCATCTCTCACATGTGTTGGAATTTGTTGGGAGGAGTAGAGGGTTGTCTGTGTACATGAGGCAGTTGTAACATTGCCTCAAGATTACCAGATTCACCAGCTGGACCGGAGAGGAGATTGACAACTGACCTTTGGACATGCTAGAATAGTACTGGGAATTCCTTTATAATTGAAAAAAGGGCCAATGGGGAACGAGGTACTCAAGGGGAGTTTGTGAGGGTGTAGTGCTTTTAATATTTTAGCGCTGACTTATATAATTGCTTTAGTGAGCAAGTGCCAGGTAACTTAAATGCAATGTGTTACAGGTAACTTAAATGCAAAAATGACAAACAGCAACTTTCTTTCAAGTGAAACAAAGAAATAAGTACAGTAAGCAATGCAGATATCACTAGGGATCCACAGAAGCACTGAAAAGCCACGTTTTAAGTGGAATTAGCGTTTCAGGGAAATAACAAGCAAACAAACAACAAGCATACAAATAAAGCTAGATTCAGCAGGCCTTGATCTAGTCTGCGCTACAGCAAACAAGGTATACCAATTTCAGTAAGAAACAGTTCAAATATGCAGGCACTATAAGCCTTTAACCAGAAATTCCCAGCTCAGAAGGGCAGAGTCCAGCCTCTCTTCCTATAAGAGTGCAGACCATGAACCTTCTTAATGTAAAATAACTGGCCTGAAGCCCAAGTGCTTAAACCAGAACTAATACACTTTTAGAATAACAGACACTGAGCCCTCAATCAGCAGTTCACAACTTAGAAGGACATGGTTTACCTTTGAAAGCTTGAAAATCAACCTTCCGAATGGCCCTCTGTGTGAACAGGAATAACGAAAATCGTCAGTCCAATCTGCACCGAAGTTCGAAAATCAGCAAATCGAACACCAGATTCACTGATTTTCGAACTTCAATTCAAAGACAAAGCGTAATACAGGGGGGCTGTGCCCCCCTGCACCCTCCATGTGGGGGCTGCATCCCCCACACCCCCGCTCCTTTATTATTCTAACTCCGAGGTCGCACTACAGTGGGGAAAGGGTCCACTTCCCGATTCCCCACTATAATGCACTTCGTACCAAAAATGCAGAATCTGCAATGAGCGAACATTACTGTGCATTCACTCATTGCACATTCGATGCATTTTGTTTTCGGCCTTGTGAAAACTTGAAAAAGTCCTTTCGGACTTTTGTATTTCACACATGTGCATTACGCACATGTAAAGGTAAACCATACACATATACATATTATATACATATACACACAAATATATATATATATATATATATATATATGCATCTATACATATACACACACACAGATATATATATATATATATATATATATATATATATGTGTGTGTATATATAGATATATATATATAAATATTTATATAGATAGGTTCTTAGGTATGTACTAGGCTGTTGGCCCTAGGGCCTATATAAGCCTAGCCAAAAAGGTACTCTGGCTTTCACCACCCAAGAAAATTATTTTCCTGTGCCCCTGTCGAGCAGAGCCACAGAGGTGATCCCCAGGGTGAATTTCCTATTTCCCATCCAATCTTCAAAATTTTTCTTGAAGAGTGCTAATGAAGAGCTTTGTTTGATATAGATAGGTAGTTTGTTCCAGAGTACGGGAAGTCTCTGGGACAGGAATCTATCCCTCCCACAAGTTCTGTTTATTATGGTGACCAAGTTTAGGTCCCTAGTGCATGTAGCTCGGAGGGATTGGGATTTCTTTAAGTGGAGCATGTCCAACAGCTCTGGGTTTGACATAGATTTGTATGTTAGGCAGAGATTGCCTGAGTAGGTGATATGCGACGGAGTAATGCTGGAGTTTTCTGAGATGGTCTGAATAGGGCATCTGTTCTAGGCCGGTAATCCTCTTTGTGAGGTATTTCTGCGGCCTTTCCAGTTGCTGTAGATGTCTTGTGAGGTGCATACCAAAAGGGGCGTTGTACTCTATAATGGGTCTAATGAGTGACAAGTAGAGGGGAACAATGACCTCTTTTTTCCTGGATGAGAAACCTTTTGTGATGAGGTGTGCCATGTAGAAGGATTTCCTGACTACTGTGGCAATGTGATTATCAAAGTAGAGACTACTGTCCACCTGTGTCCCAAGGTCTCTTGTCACACTTTCGGAGTTAAGTAGACTACCACCTATGTGGTAGCTCATGGACACAGAGTTTTTACCAAAGGGGATGACAATGCACTTTTTGGCATTGAGCTTGAGGCCATGGCTTTAACACCAGGTACCTATCTCACTGAGGCCCTTTTTTAAGATGTACACATCATTAGGAGTTTCAATTATGGCTCCTAGTTTGCAGTCATCTGCGAACTTCGTTACCTAAAGACCTTCTGTGTTAGCTTGTACTTCAGAAAAGTAGATACCAAACAGGAGGGGACCCAGGACTGAACCCTATGGTACTCCACTTGTCACTGGTCTGAAGTTGGATTTGGAGTCTGCTACTTTCACAGTGTGGGTTCTGTCAGTGACCCAGTTGGCAACCCATCTTATGACATGGGGAATTATACCTAGTTTAGTGAGTTTATCTATAATTCCAGAGTGGGGGATGGTGTCAAAAGCCTTGGCGAGATCTACATAGGCTGTGTGAACCACCTTACCCTCCTCTACGGCTTTGATGACTGCTTCAAACAAGTCTATCAGGTTTAGGGGACATAATCTGCCTTTTACAAACCTGAACTGGGTGGGGTCCAAAGTTTGGGGATTACCAATGTCTTTGATGATACATTCCATGGCCTTGCAGACCAGGCTCATTAGGCTAATGGGGTGTTAGTTCCCGGGATCCGTGGTGGCTCCCCCTTTGTGAAGTGGGATAACCATCGCTGTGCGCCATTCAGTGGGCAGAAAGCCTGAGGTGAGGCTATTCAATCGAACATGGTGCTTAGGTGGGGTGCCAGTTCATTCTGTAGTTTGTGTAGAACGCAGCCTGGGATGTTGTCAGGTCCCATGGATGCTGTGTTCTTGGCTTTGGAGAATGTAGTTTTTTTTTGTGCAGCCATGATTACAGGAACTTTGCATTCTTCCGGTATAAAGATGGGCCCTTTCAGGGGGTGAAAGGGGGGTAAAGTTAGCACTGAACCTATCTGCCAGGATGTTGGCAATATCAGTTGGTGCTGTATATTTAGTGCCATTGTGCTGTAAGTCAGAGCAGATCTGAGTGTTGCCATTGAGATTCTTGACATAGCTATAGAATGCTTTGCGGTTGTCTTTAGAATCAGTGGTGATTTTGTTTTCGTAACTAGCTTCGGAGGATTTTATGATATATAGGTATAGATACAGATATATATATATATATATATATATATATATATATATACAGAGAGAGAGAGAGAGATACAGACACGCAAACATATGTACACTATATATTATATATATATGCTGTTATTCGGGCTACATAGAGTTACACTACTGGAACTACAAAGTTAGTACTGGACCACTGTGTTTGGATTACGTACATACATGCTTTATTGGTTCATAGGTTGGTACTAGGCTATCGGCCCTAGGGCCTATACAAGCCTAGCCATAACAATTCCCTGGATATTTCTTCCCACACTATTTACTTCCTTGGTCCCCTGTATAGCAGGGTGACTGACATGATCCCCAGGGTGAATTTCCTATCTCCCATCCAATCGTCAAGGTCCCTTTTGAAGAGGGCCAAGGAGGTGCTCTGCTTGACATGTATGCGCAGTCTATTCCAGAGTATGGGGAGTCTCTGGTTCAGAAACCCATCTCTCCAGCATGTTTTGTTCATTGTGATGAAAAGGTTTAGATCCCTGGAGCGTGTGGCTCTGAGGGATTGGGATTTCTTTAAGTAGAGCATGTCCAACAGCTCAGGGTTTGACTTGGCCTTGTATGTTAAGCAGAGATCACCTCTGAGTAGACGATATGCCACAGAGTATAGCTGGAGTTTTTTTTAGACGGTCAGCTTAGGGCATCTGCTTTAGGCCTGTGATTCTTTTAGTGAGGCATTTCTGCGGCCTTTACAGTTGTTGCAGATGTCTTGTGAGGTACATACCAAACGGGGCATTGTACTCTATAATGGGTCTAATGAGGGATGAGTACAGTGGGACAATGACCTCCTTTTTTCAGGATGAAAAGCCCTTAGTGATGAGGTGTGCCGCATATAAGGATTTCCTGACTGTTGTGGTGATGTGGTTATCGAAGGTGAGACCACTGTCCACCTGTGTCCCTAAGTCTCTCATCACACTTTCAGCATTTAGTGTACTCCCACCTATTCATGGGTACATGGTTTTTCCCAAAGGGGATAACTACACATTTCTTGGCATTAAGCTTGAGCCCATGGCTCTGGCACCAAGCATCTATTTCTGTAAGGCCCTTTTTTAGAATATCCACATCATTTGGGGATTCAGTAATTGCTCTCAGTTTGCAGTCATCTGCAAACTTTGTTAGCCAGAGTCCCTTAGTGTTAGCCTGTACTTCAGAGAAGTAGATGCCAAATAAGAGCGGCCCCAGGACTGAACCCTGAGGTACTCCACTTGTCTGGAGCTGGATTTGGAGTCGGCTACTTTTACAGCCTGGGTTCTGTCAGTAAGTTAGTTGGCAACCTGAGTGACATAGGGATTTATGCCAGGCTTAGTAAGTTTATCAATGATTCCAGAGTGGGGGATGGTGTTGAAGGCCTTGGTGAGGTCCAAATAGTCTGTGTGAACCGTCTTACCCTCATCTACAGCTCTGGAGACTGATTCGAAGAAGTCAATCAGGTTCAGGAGACAAGATCAGCCCTTCACAAACCCAAACTGGGTAGGATCCAGTGTTTGAAGATTGCCAATGTCTTTGTTTATAAGTTCCATGATAATGTGTTCCATGCCCTTCCAGATGAGGCTCGTCAGACTGATGGGATGGTAGTTCCCGGGATCCAAGGTTGATCCCCCTTTGTGGACTGGGTAACTGTAGCTGTGCGCCACTCAGTGACCATTTATTACTCCTGTTCCAAAGTTTATCTTTCTTATGACAAACTCATCCATCTATGCCACTGGCACAGATTGCCTATCTTAATTGCTATAGGCTTATTTCTGCAAGACCTAAATATCATAGGCTGAATTCAGTGGTTTCTGCTCCTATCCTACACATGAATGCTTCAGTGTATGACATTTTTTTCACCAGGAACCACACCACTACTTTTTACCATTACTCATTTTTGTATGAATATTCCTAACACTGTTTATTGGGAAACCTATTACTAAAACCACTTTTGACTTTTAACAATAAAAAACTTATGTACTCACATCTACTGTCTTTTCATAAATGTTCTCCCACTCTTTGCATTTTACTTGCTTTCAGTCATTTTTTTATATGACTTTTAATACACGCGTGAGTTGATACATTTCCTTGAACTATGCTGTGTCTAACATAATTATTCTTTGCACCATTTTTCACATGATTTCTGTATTGTTTGAAAGTTGCACAATATCACTGACACCTCCGTAATTAACTGTCTGCAGGGTTTACTTTGCGCGGAGGAGTTTCATTACATGTGAAAAAGTGAATGAATTTTATTTCTTGTGAAATCATGTGAAAAGTACAGTTGTGAACCCTTACCGTAAATGTAGATGTTCGAGTGTATTCACTGTTGCAGTCATCACCTGTGGGTAATACCTGATGTGGTAGCTACCGGCCGGCCCGAATACCAGAGTCAATGTTTTTTGCGTCGGCTACTGTCACTTGCTGCCTGACATCAGGTCGTCAGTGCTATAATGGAAGGCAGCCGACGCCATTACATCAGTTTTTCTTGCCCTAACCAGTCAGAGGCCCAAGTATATATGGTAAAGTGGTCCTGGCGGCTAAAAGCCACCATTAGAAACTTATGTCTTCCTAAAGAAAGAAGATATAAGGCAGAAGGAGGGAGGGAAACCAGGACTGCAAAAGTGAATACACTCGAACATCTACATTTATGGTAAGTATACACAACTGTACAATGTTCTTTGTGTTTCACTGTTGCAGTCATCACCGGTGGAAGGATTCCCAAAGTTGAGGAGAGGGGTGGTAGGATTAGTAATAGACCCAGAAATGGGTCAGCATGCCCTGCAGAGGCAAACTCTGCCCTAGCCTTAGAAAATATGGACAGAAGTCCAGGTGGTAGCTTCCAGAATGTCCCTGGTGGGAACTCTTCTGAGGAATGCTGTGGAAGTGGAGGCTGCCCTAGTGGAATGGGTTCGAATAAACTTGGAGGTTTCCCATGCAGTCTGTAGCAGAATCGGATACAGTGTGACATCTCTTTGGAAATGGTTTGTTTGGAAATGGGCTTCCCCTCTGCCTCTGGGGCAAAGCTGACAAATAGTTGGTCTGTTTTCCTGAAGGGTTTAGTATGGTCCAGATAGTATCTGAGCTGTCTGTGCATGTTTAGTGAGTGCAGAATTCTTCCCCCCTTGTTTTGAGGGTTAGTAACAAAGGTGGGTAGATGTGTGGCCTGGTTGAGAGTTACATTACATACCACCTTGGGCATAAAAGGAGGGATTAGATCTCAGGGTGACCCTGTCTGCATGGAAGATGATGAAGGGCTCAATGGCCATCAGTGCCTGAAGTTCAGAAACACTTCTGGCTGACGTGATAGCTAGGAAAAAAAACAGTCTTCCAAGAGAGGTATCTTTGTTCTGTTGAAGCAGCAGGTTCGAAGGGTAGTAAAGTTAGTTTTTCCAAAACATAATTCAGGTCCCAGGCTGGACTGGGTGGCCTTCTGGGAGGTCTGATATTAGAAGCCCCTCTGAGGAATTGTTTAATGAAAAGATGGGAGAACAGGGGTTGTTCTGTATCAAAATGAGATGAAATGGCTGAGGCGTGGATTTTAACAGAGGAGAAGGAGAGGCCACTATTAAGTAGCTCCATTAGGTAGTCCAGGATAGGAGGGATGTAAGGTTGTGAGGTATTGCCCCCTCTGGACTGGCTCCAGGAGAAAATTCTTTTCCATTTTCCTGCGTAAAATTTTCTGATGCTGGGTCTTCTAGCCTCTGTGATAATGTCTACGATTTATTTGCTTAACTGGGACTCCGTGTTTGCCTTTAGAGTATTAGCCATGCTGATAGTTTGAGAGTCTGCAAGTCTGGGTGCAGCATTCCACCCACCTGAGTTAAGAGGTATGAGATCAGGGGAAGCTGCCTGGGAGGCTGTAATGTCAGGCTGCACAGTAAGGGGTGCCAATGTTGTCTGGGCCAATCTGGAGCAATGAGGATGGCCTTTGGTCTCTCCTCCCTTATTTTGATCAGTACCTTGGGAATAAGAGGCAGGGGAGGGAATGCATACACAAAGAGGGTGCTCCAGGGGAAGGTCAAGGCATCCACCTTCCATGCTAGGTGGTGATAGTCACTGGTACAGAATTTTTTCAGCTGAATATTGAGATGCGAAGCAAAGAGATCCACCTCTGGAGTCCCCCATGCCTGAGTGATTTGTAAAAAGATTTTTCTGTGGAGCTGCCAAATGTGGGGGTCCAGTAAGTTTCTGCTTAAGTGGTCTGCCAGGGTACTGTTGATCCCTGGTAGGTATTGGGCTATCAGGTGTAGTCCCATGGAAGAGGCCATCAGCCAGAGGATCATGGCTAGCCTGCACAGAGGGTAAGATTGGGTCCCTCCCTGTTTGTTGATGTACCACATTCGTGTGGTGCTGTCTGTTTTGAGAAGGAAAACCCCTGGCCTGAGATGGGATTTGAAGGATGTCAGTGCCTTTCGTACTGCCATCATTTCCTTCTGACTGATGTGCAAGAAAAGGTGCTGGGCACCCCCAAAGACCTTGGGTACACCTGCCATCTAGGTGAGCGCCCCAAGCTATGTCTGAGGAGTCAGTAGTAATGGTCTGCCCGGTTGGACAGAGGGCAAAGGAAAGACTCTTGTTCTGGGCACAGGCCCCTGCCCACCAGAGAAACTCGGCGCTTATACAGGGGATCAGAGGTTGAGAGTGCTGACACCAAAGGTTCTTTAGGTACTACTGAAGTTTTCTCATGTGAAACCTGACCAGAGGAATTAGAAGGATGCAAGATGCCATGTACCCAGAGGCTTGCAGGAACTTCCTCACAATGAGGTGACGTTTGGAAGCCGGAAGGCCATTTGGGATGCTGAGTCCAGCAGTGCTCCCAAGAAAATGGTCTTTCTGGAGGGTGTTTGCCTTGATTTTTTCTCATTGATGGTGTATCCTACGAGGTTAGGAGGGTTTTGACAAAGAGGAGGTCCTGCAGCAGCTTTTCTTTGCAATCTGCCTGAATGGGGCAGTCATCCAGATAAGGGTAAATTTATATATTTTTCCATCTGCAAAAGGATACGGCCGGGGTTAAGCATTTGGTGAATAGTCTGGGAGCAATAGATAAGCCAAGGGTTGTGCAGAGAACTGAAAGTGTTGTGAGCATGCTCTGAAGCGAAGGAATTTCCTGCAGGATTCCCTTATGGGGATGTGGAGGGTAGGCATCATTTAGATCTAGGGTAACTAACCAGGCATTTTTTTGTCAGCATAGGCAGCAGCTGCTGCAACGTTAGCATTTTGAAATTGGGGACCACCAGGAAGGTATTCAGAATGGATAGATCTGGGATGGGGCACCAAGTGCCCTCTTTCTTGGAACAAGGAATAGTCTGGAATAAAAGCCTTTGCCTGTTTGATCTGACAGGACAGGTTCTACTGCCCCTTGGGATATGAAAGTCTGGACTTGTTTCAATGCCTCTGTCCACTGGTTTGGAGGTAAGTCTGGGTACCCTCTTGGAAATGGGAGTTCGTTGAAGGAGAATTTGTATCCCTGAAAAATGATCTTTAAGACCCATTGATCCTTTGTTACAGAAAGCCAATTTTCTTTGCAGAGGGAGAGCCTTTTTCCTAGTTTTGGTGAGTGAAAAGAGGGCAGAGGGGGGAGAGGGAGTCATTGAGAAGTTTTGCCATAGAGGGATGACTTAGAACTCCCTGCCTTTGGAATGGTAGTGGTCCACTGTTTGGTTCTCTGCTGTCCCTGGGATAGGAGTCAGGGTGGTCTGTCCCTGTGGGGCTTACCTTGCCCCTGTCTGCTAGGTGCAGGACCAGTGTTGTGAGGGAAACCTCCTGCTGAATTTAAGAGGTTGTACCTGAAGGAAATATTTTACTGTTTGCATAGATTTTGCTTTGTCTTTTATCTTTTTAAGCAACTCTTCTGCTTTTACTCCAAACAAGTGGTCCTTATCCAAGGGTGCATCAAGTAATTTAGATATGACATGATCAGGGAGAGGTTGTTCCTTCAACCATGCAAGTCTCCTAATGACAGATCCTGACACTGCTACCCTGCTTGAGGCTTCTAGGGCATCATATCCACAGTGTAGTGAGTGTTTAGCCACTTGACAAGTAGAGTGCAGTAAATCTGTTAACTCTTTCAAACTAGCACAGTCAAGAAACGTTGAAATATTTTGTTTTAATAGCTCCAAAGTGTGTTGTTGATATTTTAACATGTGGAACTGACAGTTGAGTGCTCTGATAGCTAAGGTTACACAGGTGTATACTTTTTACCCCATCTATCCAGAGCGCTTGAGTTCTTGTCAGAAGTAGGATTCTTTGCAGAACTAGCCTTAGCTCCTTTTGGTCCCTGTGTAATGACTTCCAAGTCTGCAGCAGGATTTATGTACAGGTATTTGTGAGAATCTGGTACTCTGTAATACCTGTCAGGTTTTCTGGGAGCAGGTGGGAGGGTGTCAGGAGTTAAGCTGGACTCATGGAAGACATCATCAACCACCTCTAAGATTCGAGGGATAGCCAAGGGTCTGTGCTGGGCCAGTTCTAGAAACTCTCTTAGTCTTTTCTTAGACTCAGGGAAGTCCTGGGATTCCCAGTGGAAATATTCCCTGAGGGTGTGAAGGGTTTCCCCAAAGGAAAGATCTTCTGGTGTGGAGGCAGAAGGAATGGATTCCTCTGCATCTGAATCCTCATAAGCAGTCAAAGGTTGTTCCTCTTCAAAATCAGAATAATCAAAACCTCAGAATCCTGTTCTGTCAGTATTTCAGGAGAACGGTCTCTTTTCCTTTTAGAAGTTATGGGCTGACTACCCCTGATAAGGGTGATAAGATCCGCCTCCATTTTAAGCATTTGAACTTGGGGTGGTGGAGCAGGAGTAAAATGGTGGTTAGAGGTAGTTTTCTTAGGAGTTGCCTTGCCTCTATGCCTAAGAGTATCCATTGGTCTGAAAGAAACAGTAGTCGGAGAAGACGTCGTTTTTTGTCTAGATTCGGTAGCACGATAAACCTCCTTTGAAGATGGTGCCTGCATTGTGGCTCCGGACCCAAACAAGGCAGAGACAACCAAAGGCTCGGAAGACGAAGAAGATTTCCGTGGCATACTGGACTCCAAAAGAGTCTCAGTAGAGTCCTGCAAAGGAATCGAACCGGGCATCAGGGGCTGTGAAGGCTCCTCACTGAATTCTGGAGAAATGATGACCTGCTTAGCGGTAGAGTCATTGGAAGGCTTAGCCTTGTGTGGTCTGTCTCTATCTTTATTCTTACTTTTTTTGGAATGTCTACGGATTGTTGGCTGATGGATGCCATTTTGGAATATGAAGACGAAAACACCTGGCTACAATAAGAGCTCTACGACCAATGGTTGTCCTGTTATAGAGGGCACAGAACTGGCAAAAGAGGACGTCATGGTCTGGGCCTAAACAAGTGAAGCAGTATGAATGGAAGTCTCGATGCAGTATTTGCTTTCCACAACTGAGACAATTGTTAACCCTTTCAGACATTGGTTAGTACAAGAAAAAAGGATCCCCAACGGATCCTGCAGATGAGGACTGGGAAGCTATGAGATTTAGGTTCATAGGTTAGTACTAGGCTAACTGCCCTTGCGAGCCATTGTAAGCCTAGCCAATTATCCCTTGTGAGAATCGAACCCTTCACCTTGTGTTTGTAAGGCAAATACCTTAACCATTAGGCCACCCTCCCACCCAATTTGTCTGCCTTTTGGGTATTAGCAGTACGGTAGGTGAACCCATATGTTAGGACGGGTTTAAACTTGTTGTGCCTGTCTATGGTGACCTCTTGGAGTATCAAGCTCACCAATTGTACTGGGTAGTGTCTCTCTTGGAACATAAGAGACAGAAACTCAGACTCCTGCAGGAAGGTGGAGTCATTGCTGATTAGCCTGGACAATCTGATGACTTGGCCATGCACCACATTCTTTTTCATAATGAATGGGTGCTGGTTTCTGAAGTCCAGGAAATTGTTTCTATAGGTCTCCTACCCCTACAGGGTCACCGGCGGCCCAACTACAGCAACCAGTTCTGTTAGCACCAACCACCACAGCAAATGCTAACCAAATCCAACAGGCTTTTTTATTAATGGATAACTGGATCCACTTGAACACAGGACAAACCCCTATGAGAGGACCAGGGACACGAGGGAGAGGGAATCCCAGGTTCAGGAACCTAGGGAGACCAATGCGCACGAGGAACACAACGAGAAGATAACACTGCTAGCCTCCATGGTACCCCCAACCCTAGTGCCCAGTGCAGTTTTCAACTTAACCAACAGGAACATCTCCAATTACCACATCAGTCTGCTGAATAGGGGCTTCACTTTCATCCCCGCCAAAAGAGCGGACGTACCGGAGCTGATACTAGAATTACGGCTCTACCTGAGAAAGTTGCATCGTAAACATATGTTCCACGACACCGAAGAAGAGGAAGAAGAGGATTGCCAGGATTCTCCCTCAATCCCTCCAACAAGACCGCTACAATGGAAAAGCTTGTACAGCCCTGTGCTACACAACAGCCTCCAATCCTTCCAACGAGTATGTGAACACAACTTCAGATCGCTACTCAATGCTCCCAGCACCAACAAATGGCACAACCTCTCACGAGAGGACCACACAGCCCTGATGGAGCTTAGCAAAGACCGCAATCTCCGAATCATGAAAGCAGACAAAGGCACAGGGATCGAACTCATGGAACAAAGCGTGTACTCCACAAAAATTGAAGTAGTCCTAGTGGACCAAGAATTCTACACAAAAGTGGATCTCCAAATGGTCAACAAACATTTCTCCACAATCGACAAAAAACTACGACTACTGGAGAAAGAATACAGCATCTCCCTGAAGGAATACATGTTCATGACAGTACCCCACCCCAACCTGGGCAAACTCTTCGGTATCTCGAAGATCCACAAAAACACCGAAGATCCTCCTTTCAGACTAATAGTATCCAATGTACGCACCAACATGGAAAAAATATCGGAATTTGTTGACTACCTCTTAAACCCACTGGTACAAACCACTAGATTCTACCTGAAAGATTCCTGGCACTTTCTCAACGAACTATCCACGGCACAACTGCCTGCTAGTCACTCTGGATGTTACCTCTCTCTACACCAACGTCCTCCACCAGGAAGGGTTGGCAGCACTAAGATTGTTCCTGTCCAAATATACTCACTTCGCCCCAGCCAAAATTCACACAGTATGTGAATTAACAGCCATTGTTCTCCGCAACAATTTCTTACATTTCAACACCAATATTTTTAAACAAATAAAAGGTGTTGCAAAGGGGAATAAAACTAGCTCCAGCCTTCGCCAATCTTGTACTGAGCACCTGGGAACTTGAAACACTCATGCACCTCCCCGGATTCATTAAAATAAGTCTATACTGCCGTTATATAAATAACTTGTTTTTTATTTGGAACGGACCCAAAGAAGAGCTGACCTCCTTCCTACAAGCCCTCTCGGACAGCATACCCTACTTGGACTTTGTCATTTCTGGTTGTGGTTCAAGCATAGCTTTCCTTGACACCCTCATCTCGATCGATGGACCTAATAATTCCCTGGTATCCAACATTTACAGGAGGGAGACCTATAGAAACAATTTCCTGGACTTCAGAAGCCAGCACCCATTCTTTATGAAAAAGAATGTGGTGCATGGCCAATTCATCAGACTGCCCAGGCTCATCAGCCAGCGACTCCACCTTCCTACAGGAGTCCGAGTTTCTGTCTCTTGTTCCAAGAGAGACACTACCCAGCACAACTGGTGAGCTCGATACTCCAAGAGGTCACCAAAGACAGGCATAACAAGTTTAAACCCATCCTAACATATGGGTTCACCTACCATAATGCTAATACCCAAAAGGCAGACAAATCTCAGCTTCTCAATCCCCATCTGCAGGGACATGGAAAACATCAAACAAAGTATGTCTGCACACTAGGACATTATCTCCACGGACAAGGACTGAAATCCTCCTTGGGAGCATCTCCCACCTTCTGCTGCAAAAAAACTAAAACTCTGCAAGCATCGTTCGAGATCAGAGACACACCGCTTCTTTTGGACAACAGCAGCATAACCACAGCTTCCAAAGGGATGTCACCTGCGGCAATTGTGTGTCTTGCAAACACATCTTGGTGGGACAAGAATTCATTTTCCAACATTGCTCCCTCAAAATCTGCTTCCAAAGATTTTAGTTTTGCCACACCACTTCCGTGGTCTATGCGGCAGTATGCAACTCTTGCCCAGCATTTTATGTTGGCAAAACCACCAGGAAATTATCAGACTGCATCAATGAACACCTAGAAGCAGTAAGTTCCCATAACCCTGGCAATGCACTAGGAAAACACAGTACTAGTTGCACTGGATTCACAGGGTTCAAATTCTTTGTACTGGAACAAATAGCTCAGTTTTTTGGAGACACGGACTCCCTACTTGGAAGTCAGGGAGCTCAAACGGCAATTCAGACTGAATGCAGAAAACTCTGGGACTAAATGAGAATTTGAATTTAAAGTGTGCTCTCAAGTGGCGTAGATAACCCTCTACAGCCGCTCCTAGCACGCTCCACTGTAAACTTGCAATAAAGTATTACATCACAAGTTGTTACCTTAATTTAAATATTTGTTTCTCATTGGCCTTAATTAAATGCATTGTAATTAGCTACTGAGCCCAGCTCACAGTACCAATTGGCTAATTCCTCCAACTTTTTTGTGCATAATTTAAATACGTATACTATTTAGTGACTTGTCTTGGCAGAGTATTTCATTCTGAAGAAGATCTGTACATCAATAAAGATCGAAAGCGCTAAATAACGAAGTTACACTTCGTGTCTTTGTCCTTCACTAGATGCTCAGGAAGTTTTTTTACTTAATATGTGTGTGTGTATATATATATATATATATATATATATATATATATATATATATATATATATATATATATATGAATATATAAATATACATGTGTGTGTGTGTATATGTGTATATACACATATATATATATATATATATATATATATATAGTGTGTGTGTGTGTATATGTACCAATATCATAACTGATTTTGAAGCCAGTAGTTTCTTTAGCCATAATTCTGATGAAGTTCATTGTTAAACATTATATGAACGAAAGCACTAATTTCTTCTATATACTTTGTGATTGCTTATCAAAAGTAGATTATTATTTTATTCGGAGCGTTTCTTCCATTTTTTTTTAAGGTTTTGAAGTGCATTTAGTTATGGAAATACCGGGACTTGGGCAGTTTATTAGTTTTATATATATATTTATTAGCTTTTCTCTCTCTCATATATATATATATATATATATATATATATATATATACAGATATATATATATATATATATATATATATATATATATATATATAGATATATATATATATATGGATTCACTTCGGAATCTCGAAATTCCGAAACATCAAATGTCATATGATCGATGTTTCGGAATTTCGAAATTGCAAAACAATTAAAAAAAAACAACTATTTAAAAGTTTCTGCAGGGGGGCAAGCCACCCTGCACCCCCCCCCACCCCCGCTACTTAAATATACCAACTCCGAGATCGCACTACACAGAGGAAAAGGGAAATCTCCCATTCTGCTCTGTATGCAGATCTCCGTTCAGAATTTCGAAATTCTGAAACTTCGATCATATGGTCTTTACCATACGAATTTCGAGATTCTGAAGGGAACCCATATAGATATATATATATATATATATATATATATATATATATAAAATTATGTCAGTGACCTCCACATCCATTCAATGATTCCATTTCCATTCAATTCAACAAAAAGGGTGTTAATCACTGTTGCCCAATACCATTATATATGCCTCCTAATAATTTAGTGATTGTTGGAATATGTATCCTTTCCCTTGTACCTACTGAGTTCAGGGATCAAGTTTGGCTCATTGTGACCCTGAAATGGCTTAAGTAGGTTAGTGAAACAATGAATTCTGGAACTCTCACTCTGGAACAAAATCCCAATCCATGGTAGGCAGAGCCCCTCACTGACCCTCTTCAAGAGAAATCTTGACAAGTGGATAGGAGATCGTAAGTTTACCCCTGGGATCTCTTCTGTGTCCCTGCTAGACAGAGGCACAGTAAACTAACCTTAAAAGGGCTATCTTCTGTGACCTACTATACAGAGGCACAGTCAACTAATCTAAAAGGGTGACGAAAGCCAAACACACTCTGGCTAGGCTTATACATGCCCTAGGGCAGATAGCCTAGTATCAACCTATGAATCTATGAATGACTAATAAACATACTGCACAACAGATATGCATGCAACACACTACCATGAGAATACATAGGCAGAAATGTCATACTAATGGGGGCATGTGATGGTTGAAAGACAGTGCAAACTGAATTATGAAGAACTGATACAATGGAAAGCAAACAAGAACCTTAGTAGCAAGGCTGACAAATGAATACATAAAAATATACTATGTAGGTATAGCAGATGTATCCTGTCTGCACTGCGAAAAGTAGCCTATCAACTAACATCACTATGAAAAGTAAAAACAGAGGTACAAAGGGTGAGAGAAGGAAATGTATGCAACTTTACAGAGGTCAGCTGTGCTTTAGCCTTGCCCTCAATATAAATAAAGCCCTTATGTCCTGTGCCTGAGGTCTGTGACAGTACATGCCACATCCTGCTGACTGCCTCCCAGCTACTCAATCTCCCAAGTTCATGTCATTTAAATTACATCTGAAACAGGTCTGATAAACCATTATGTGTATGTCTTACAATCTACTTAAATGATACACTTCATGCATGCTCCTGTGTGAACGCAGGGACTTCTCTACTGAGTGCACGCATTTCTCTAAGACTTTAAGAACCTCTTTGTAGAGAAAGGATGCGACTTATTAAGGTATTCAGTAGGTATCAATTCTTCAAGGTAAAGTCAATGGGCAACAGATGGGTCATTATAAAAATGCAAATGTGCTGCCAATAACAAACACTGGTGATAGGGTAAACATGTAAAGAAGATGCTACTGTGTCTAGCTTGTCCATGTTGCTACATAAAATTAAACAGTTTGCTAACTGCATATTGGACTACAAGTAAATTTAGGTCATTGTCCTTATAGGCTGTAATGTGGCTCTCTTTACAATGTGCACAACAAAATCTAATAGCCCTGCTGCTACATAGTTGCCCAGACACAATGTAACATCATTTTGTGGAACCTCCATGTGTGTGCTAAAGGTCAAATGTGAATATAGTACTGTGTTGTAGCTACATGGAAACACACAGTGCTAACAATTAGGAGACTATTTTTAACAAAGCACTGAATTTAGTACTACATGTGGTGTGGCCTGTGTAATTGGTTTTGTGACATGTACAGATAATGGTGCCAGGAAAGGTCAAAGAACCTACTGATGGCATGTGTAGAACCACATGTGTAACACTGAAATCTTACTGTCTTCAATCCTTTTTATATCTAGAAGTCCTGCAGCTGTACTAAAACATATAGTAATAGTGTATGCCATTAAATTCATTATAACTCGCACATTATTTATCTTGCAAAGTTTTCAACAAAGGCGTTTGTAACTCTTAAGTAACCCTTATCCACCACCCAATATTTTCAAATAATTTTGAAAAATTGAAAATTCATGAAACAGGTAACAAACAGCAGCACAGTTCTAATATTGTGAAATTCATTTTCACATATTCCTGTTGAGGATTTTAACCTCTAGCTGCTTCCACTAATGTGCAACTCTCCTTTATATGTAATGACTTGCTAACATAGAAGCTATTAGGCCAATGCTATGCTTAACTAAGCCTCTCTTTACAATAACACATATTTAAGTGGTGTCTTTCTTAAATGCATAGACTAACAAGATTCAATCCTCTTAGACACCTGTTTAGACTCAAATCTAAATAGTTTACAAAAAATGCACAAAACATCCTATCAAATTTGCTGCAATAAGGTAAACTTGTGAATAATCATTCGCACGTTACATGATATATCCACTTGCCACATAAAAATAAAAAAATGTTACTTGTTAATCCAGTCCAGCTTATCTTAAAGAACACCTGTGTGTCTGACATGGTTGTCTTGCAAAACTTATTTACCAATAACGCCCTTATAAATATGCTTCATGGCAACTACCTAGCTATGTTTGCACATGAGCTTCACAATAGGAGCCTCTCTCTCTCCTTCTCCATTCCAGTTCATTCATGACTTCAGTGACCTCAGTCACCTTAAGTGGCTTTCTTCATTTCCATTTCTTTGCAATGACTTTTCAGATACTAACATTAACAAAAATAAATAACAGTGCTTATTCTACTGTAATATATTGTAGATTTTTATCCCACACCAACATCTAGTTTTACATGCTTCCACATTACTCCAGTTATTACATTTTCAAGGTCAGTCTTAAAGCCATTTAAATTTGAACATGACCAAAACCTAGGTCCCACAAATCAATCACCCCTCTTCACAACTCCGGCAGAGACAGCCCGCAGCTGAAAACATTTTTTTCATTCATTGTGAATTAGTAACTACTGCTTACCTCTAGTTTAAAGACTATGACAATTGGGGGAACATCAAAAAACTCTTGACAGCCACAGATCTTATTGTGCCAATAAATCCTTTATATGCAAGACACAGTTAGGCTGCAAGTACCTCAGTTTAAGAAAAACTGCAACTGCTCCCAATAAATAACTGTTGTTTTCCAAGCTTTTCAATGTCTTAAACATCTCTCTCTTCATATACCCATTTAACTATGGTTGCAAATAAGTAGACCAAGAAACAGGGACCAACTTTTCTAGTATATTTCACAAAGTGACTACAGTCTGATTTACCTCTTAGAGAGATTCAGCTCTACCAGCATAACATACCCATAAAGAAAACCTTTTAAACATACCAACACTGCAAGCAGTTAAGCCAACTAATCTTTTCCATTTAGCCTCATACTTGGACATATAAATAAGACATATTAATGTAAGTGCACTGTTTCAAAATATACAGATCCAGAAAGTTTAAACCTCCTTCAAAGTTTGAGTATTAGTTTTTTTTCCTTGCGCCACTTGAACCTTGTCTCATTTCTAGACATAAACTTGTCACATTTTTATCTGTCCTCAAAAAAAAAAAAAAAAACTGGAGTGCCCACTGGAAATGCTTGTAAAGCTTGTAATAACAAATGAAAAAATAAAAAGAGCAATGCCTTTACCCTCTGTTCCAGTTGTAGTCCAGTCATTTTCCGTGCACAAAAATCACTTTTCAGCCTTTTCTTAAGTTCATAAGTCTTAGTAATCAAAATTTACTAGACTATGCCCTAACCAAATTCCTCAATACTTTTTCCTCATACTTCTGCTGGAAAATTAAGGAAAAATATAATTTATAATGACTTGTATTTTTGTTTTATCTTGTAAGCAGACAATACACACATTTGTCCAAATGTTAAAAACTCACCGACATACTATTCCTGGGTTCATCATAAATGTATCTACACATTATCTGCAAACAAAGAAAACATTTCTTCTTCCTATCCTACCAGATAACTCTGTAGATCCAAATGCCTCACTGCCACTGCTAGGGACTCTAAATATAAAGCAAACAAGAATGGGGACAAATAAAGTACAGTTTTGTACCTACCATAAATGTAGATGTTTGAGTGTATACACTGCTGCAGTCATTACACTTGGGTTATCCTGCCGTCAGGCGGTCCCCTCAGTCGGCCTGAATTCCAAAGTCTTGGTCTGGCATCGGCTGCTGTCGCTTCTTCCCTGACATCAGTGCGACAGGGGTATATAAGATGCAGCAGACGCCATTTTCTTCAGTTTTTCTTGCCCCAGATGTCAGGTGCCCCCAAAAAGGTAGGCAATGCAAATTGTTAATAAAACATACGTAAGAAAAGCAATCAAATACTTTCAGTTACCAGCAAATACTCTCCATAGGTAGCAAAGGGTAGAAGGCATAGGTACGTACAAGCAAGTAAGAGGGGAAGGAGGGGGGTAACCTGGACTGCAGCAGTGTATACACTCGAACATCTACATTTATGGTAGGTACAAAACTGTACTATGTTCATCGTGTTACACTGCTGCAGTCATTACACTTGGGTAGAATCCCAAAGCTGAGGTAGGGTGGCTGGTTCTATAAGGCATTAGGTGTGGCTATAAGGCCCTGCAGCACTGCAGTGGCAAAGCCAGCTCTGGATTTAGAGTAAAGTGGCAGATGGTAATGTTTGGTGAAGGTATGTACAGAACTCCAAGTTGCTGCTTCCAAAATGTCCTTGGTAGGTACTCCTCTGAGGTAGGCAGTTGAAGTGACTGTTGCCCTGGTGGAATGAGGCCTAATGCTGTTAGGTACAGTTTTCCCATGGTGTGTATAGCAGAAACATATACAGTGTCCTATCCATTTTGAGATGGTCTGTTTTGAAATGGCTTTTCCCTGTGCTCCTGCAGCATATGCTACCAACAATTGCTCAGTTTTTCTGAAAGCTTTGGTTTTGTCCAAGTAGAAGCGTAACTGCCTGTGTATGTCCAAAGAATGCATAAGTCTTTCCCCTTTATTCTGCGTATTTGGATAAAAGGTTGGCAAGTGAATAGTTTGGTTTAGAGCCACACTTGATACCACCTTTGGCATAAATGTAGAGTTTGTTCTTAAAGACACCCTGTCTTGGTGGAAAATGATGAAAGGTTCCACTGCCATTAGTGCCTGTAATTCTGAAACTCTTCGTGCTGAGGTTATTGCCAGGAGTAGAGCAGTTTTCCAAGAGACATATTTTAAATCTGCTGTGTTAGCTGGCTCAAAAGGAGGTAAAGTTAATTTTTCCAAAACGAAGTTGAGGTCCCAAGTTGGAGTTGGTGCTCTACGGGGCGGTCTTATGTTTTTAGCCCCTCTGAGGTACTGTTTTAGCAAAGGATTAGAAAAAAAATGGTGGGTCCATGTTGTAATGAGCAGAGATGGCAGAGGCGTGGATCTTGATGGATGAAAAGGAGAGGGGTGGGTCCATGTTGTAATGAGCAGAGATGGCAGAGGCGTGGATCTTGATGGATGAAAAGGAGAGGCCTTTGTCCAGCATCTCAGTTAAATATTGTAGTATCTGAGGAATATTTGGGACAAGAGGGTCAAGGCTGTGAGCCTGGTTCCAGGCACAGAATCTCTTCCATTTATCCGAATAGGCTTTCCTAGTGCTAGGCCTTCTGGCCTCCAGAATGACATCCATAACATCTTTGGAGAGAGGCATTGCTTGACTAAGGAATCTTCCATGCAGCCAGGTTTAAAGTCTTTAGCTGGCTGTGAAGTATCTGATTGTTGTGCTGAGTGAGAAGATGTGGGATTTGAGGCAAAATCCAGGGTGGACCTTGTGCTAAGTTCTTTAAGATTGGGTACCAGTGCTGGCGTGGCCAGTCTGGGGCAATCAGGATCATCTTTGGCTTTTCTTGCCTGGCTTTTATGAGTACCTTTGGAAGGAGAGGTAGTGGTGGGAAAGCATACACGTGTAGGTTTTTCCAGCTGAATGAGAGGGCATTCACTTTCCATGCTTGTGGGTGGTAAGTCCTTGTGCAGAATTTCTGTAGCTGGCAGTTCATTGGGGATGCAAACAGATCTATGTCCGAGCTCCACCATTTTTGTGTTATCATTCTGAATATTTGTGGATGTAATTTCCACTCGTGCAGATCCATTATGTTTCTGCTTAAGTCATCTGCCAGTGTGTTTTTCTCTCCTGGCAGGAATTGTACTTGCAGATGAACTTGATAGGTTAGAGCTGTGTTCCACAAGGTCATGGCTTGTCTGCAGAGGGGATAAGAATGAGTGTCCCCTTGCTTGTTTATGTACCACATAACTGTGGTGTTGTCTGTCTTTAGTAGTAGTTGTCCTGGATGCAGAAGGTCCTTAAAAGCTATAAGGGCATTTTGTACAGCTAGCATCTCTTTTTGATTGATGTGAAGATGCCTTTGTTCTGCAGGCCACTTGCCCTGAATACATTTTCTTGCCATGTGTGCTCCCCAGGTGTAATCCGATGCATCTGTTGTCAGTGTTTGCTTGGCTGTGGGTTGAGTGAAAGGCTGTCCCTTGTTGAGGTGATAAGCTTGAGCCCACCATCGAAACTCCTGTTGAAGGCAAGGAAATAGTGGTATTACTGTTTCCAAACTTTGACAGTGTTGAGACTAGATACTCTTTAGGTACCATTGTAGTTTCCTCATATACAGTCTGGCATATGGAATTAGTAGTATGCAAGATGCCATGTAACCCAAGGCCTGCAGAATTTTTCTTGCAGGGGTTGCGTCTTTGTTGCCATCAATTGAAAATATTGAGTCAGTTGTCCTTGCTTGTCTGGCGTGAGATAAGCCATCTGGGCTGTTGTATTCAAGCTGGCACCCAGGAATATTATCTCTTGTGAGGGCACTAGTTTTGACTTCTTTTCATTTACTGTGTACCCTAGGCAACTTAATAACTTTTTTACAAACACCAGATGCTTTAGAAGAATGTCCTTGCTCTCTGCTTGAATCAGGCAGTCGTCCAGGTATGGATAAATTTGAATTCCTTTCTGTCTGCAAAATGCAATTACTGGTGCCAGGCACTTTGTGAAGACCCTGGGCGCAGTAGATAAGCCAAAGGGCAGTGCAGAGAATTGGTAGTGCATTGAACCAGCTATGAATCTGAGGCATCTTCTGCAGTTTTGTCTGATAGGGACATGCAGGTATGCCTCCTTGAGGTCCAAAGTTACGAGCCAAGCTTTCTTGCCCAGCATGGGAAGAAGCTGCTGTAGTGTCAACATTTTGAATTTTGGAACATCCAGGTAAGTGTTTAGAGAAGAAAGGTCCAGAATGGGCCTCCAGGCTTTGTCCTTTCTGGGAACCAGAAAGAGTCTTGAGTAAAATCCTTGTCCTTGCTCCTGTGTTGGTACCTTTTGAATAGCTCTCATGTCCATGAGTGCTGTAATTTGTCTTTGAGCCTCAGCCCATTGATTTGTTGGCAGATTTGGCATTCCTTTTAACCTTGGCAGAGTGTGAAAGTGGAACCTGTAACCTTAAGATACAATGTTGAGAACCCATTTGTCTTTGGTGATCATATGCCAATTGTGACAGAAAAGTGCCAGTTTTCCTCCCAAGGGGGCTGCCAAGAGAGAACTGTTTGGCAGCTGTAGTGGGAAGTCATTGGGGCTGTTTTTTATAAGGTTGGGGCCTGTCTTCCCCTTCTTTCTGGGTTGATGCACCCCATTGTCGAGGCCTGTGAGGACCTTGTGGTTGACCTCTGCCTCTTGGACGTCTGTATCTGCCCCTTTGAGGTCTGTCTGTAACTGGAAAGGACCAATTCTTTGTTGGCCAATTTCTGCTAAATCGAGGAGGCTGAACCTGTAAGAAATCCTTCACCGTTTGCATAGATTTTGCCTTATCCTCCATTTTCTTTAATACCTCGTCTGCCTTAACTCCAAATAACACATCCTGCTGCAAAGGTGCATCCAATAGTTTTGCTTTAACATGATCTGGTAATGTATGTTCTTTTAACCAAGCATGTCTTCTAATGACAGATCCTGTAACTGCTGCTCTACAGGAGGCCTCTCATGAATCAAAACCACATTGCAAAGTATGTTTTCCCACTTGTTCAGCTGCATGCAATAAATCCTGCATTTCCTTATAATTAGGAGGATCCGAGTTTGGAAGCATTTTTTGTTTCAACTGAGACATCAAATATTGCTGATATTTTAGCATGTGAAACTGGCAATTTAAGGCCTTCATTCCTAAAGTTGCAGATGTATATACTTTCTTCCCCCATCTGTCTAATGCTGTGGAATCTCTGTCAGAGGGGACTGGATTCTTTGCTGAAGAGGCCTTTAATCCTCTGGGGCCCTGAGAAATAGTTTCAGGGTCAGCAACAGGGCTTTTATAAAGAAATTTGTGAGAGTCAGGGACTCTGTAGTATCTGTCTGGCTTAACTGGAGCAGGAGGTAAAGAATCAGGATTTAAACTGGATTCAGTATACACATCATCCACAATATCTAACACTGACGGAATAGCAAGGGGGTCTGTGTTGAGATAATAAAAGGAAATCTCTGAGCCTTTTCTTGGATTCTGAGTAATCCTGGCCGTCCCAATGGAAATGCTCCCTCATGGTATGTAAGGTTTCCCCAAAGGAGTAGTCCTCAGGTGTAGAGGCTGAAGGAACTGATTCCTCAGCATCAGAATCCTCATAAGGGGGTAAAGAGTATCCTAGGTCTGAGGATGAATCTGAAGAGATGGATACCTGGTCAGATGAGTCACAGCCTGCATCCTGTCTAGGCCTTTTATCAGGAGGGGGATGGGACCCCCTGATCAGAGTGATTAGGTCTTCGGCCATTTTGAGCATTTGTTTCTTAGGCATGGAGGCTTGTCCTGGTGAATGTTGAATTTGTTTCTTTGTTTTTAAAGGAGGTTTAGACTTAGCAGAAGATTTAATGGTTAACTGAATA
The DNA here is from genome assembly GCF_019279795.1 of Protopterus annectens. Classification (NCBI taxonomy): domain Eukaryota; kingdom Metazoa; phylum Chordata; order Ceratodontiformes; family Protopteridae; genus Protopterus; species Protopterus annectens. Next base: position 241,749,343 of record NC_056743.1, read on the forward strand.
TGTCTGAAAACACCCTCTGAAGCTACGGGTTGTTCAGCTACTCTGGATCCGGATCCCTCTGAAGGGTTAGTCTCGGTAGGCTGAAAATCTAGTGCGTCCGAAGGCCCAGCCATCTCCACGTGGGAGTCAGAGGCAGCCTGTGGTTCTAAAGAAGCAGTCGTCAGGGGCTGCGAAGGCGCCTCGCTGAAAACCGGAGAACCGGCGACTGGCCTAGAAGAAGCTCCGTCATCAATTTTGGGCCTCGGACGCCTGTCCTTGTCTCTGCGCTTTTTATGTATTCCGGTCGTCGGTATTTCCAACGGCATGATGTAATTGAATTTCCTGCCAAAATAATGTCGGGCAAAATCAAGCCGACGTTTAATAGTGTGCTTCTTAAACCTAGCACAAAACCGATAACCTGTGACGTCATGGTCTGGGCCTAGGCACGGGATACAATAAGAATGGAAATCCTTATGAGGTATTTGCTTCCCACAAGAAATAGTTATTAACTTTTACTGACATCGGTCTAAGGCAAGAAAAAGTTTCCTCAACGGGGTACTTAGCTTTGTAGAAGACTTCGGTTCTGGATTCGAAATGAAAATCTCAGGAGTCGGCCGACCGGCACTTGCGAACTGCTTTTGCTTCGGGCACCGCGCTGCAAGAAAGACAGAAGAAAATGGCGTCGACTGCATCTTATATACCTCTGTCGCACTGACGTCAGGGAAGAAGCGACAGCAACCGACGCCGGACCAAGACTTTGGAACTCAGGCCGACTGAGGGACCGCCTCACGGCAGGATTACCCAAGTGTAATAACTGCAGCAGTGTAACACAATGAACATCAGACTTGCCTCATTTTCCTTGATACTCAAAGATATAATCAAAGTCATACATAAATTTTCACTCTAGCAACAGTAGCCAAGTACACAGTCAAAATTGGTTCTAAAAAGTCCTATAAGACCATAAATCTATAAACACATTTGTTAAGTAAAACCATTCAGCCATGTCAAAGGCTTACTATGCATCAAGACTCATAATTACAGACTTGCCCTTTTTAGTTGTGCTGTCTTCATCACTATGTATTTTCTAAATATTACCAAACACTGTCACCCCCACACACCAAAACCACAGTGATCTGTATCAATAAGTCTTGGAAGACATCTTGCCAATCTCTTTTGGAATTACTGACAAACAACGTGCATGATGCAACACTAAAGCAGGCCTAAATGATGAAGTAAACTTAAGATTCCTATCCTTTCTAATAGAAATAAAAGAAAATATCAGAAAGATCCAAAGAGACTATATCTGGAGCTCAGTACAAAGGAAGTGCCAACCTACAAACACTCGCTCTTCTAGGAGCTCAAAGGTAGTGGAGAGTTGAGAAAGAATGAAAATGGACAACACAGATGGAACGTTATGGTGAGTATATAACTTCTTTATCTGATGTCAATTTTCATTCTATCCTCAATCCATGGGACACAGTCCTCAGCTACCTTTGATCCTGGGTGGACTCACGGAAGGATGTTCCACAGCACCATTGAACCAAATGATGTTTTACCCCTGGAGACCAGATAAAATTCATAATGAGTAACAAAGGCATGGGGGGTAGCCCCAGTTGCTGCTGCACAAATGCCATCCATAGATGTTCTAGACTGGAAGACAGATGAAGTTGCCATTGTTCTAGTTGAATGGGTTCATAAAGGTTGTGGTAAGGCAATGCCCAATTGATCATAAATGAAAGAAATACAACTGGTGAGCTATCTGGACAAGGTTACTTTGGTAATTGGTTTACCCAATTTAATATTGGAGAATGAAACAAATAATTGGTAAAATTTACTGATATCCTTGGTTCTATGAAGGTAAAAACACAATTATCTGTGAACATCTAATAAATGTAACAAGTATTCACCTTTGTTCTCAAATTTTGGAAAAACATACTAGTATATTGATGGACTAATTAATATTTATGTCTGATAACACTTTTGGTAAAAAAGATGGATTAGTACAGAGAGCTATTCTGTCTTTGTGAAAAATAAAATATGATGGTTTGGAAGACAAGGCTTGAATCTCTGACATTCTTCTTGAAGAAGTTATGGCTACCAAGAAAATAGTCTTCCAAGAAAGGAATTTGTGATAGCACTTAGCTGCTGGTTCAAAAAGAGGGTGTATAACAGCCTACAGTACCAAATTTAGGTCCCAAGGGGGAATAGGGTCTTTATAAGGGGGCTTTAATAGAAGAGTTTCTCTTAAAAAAGCTTTGCAGAGTTTATGTTAAGCAAATGAAGAACCTTAGAAACCAATGTGAAAATTGGATATTGCTGGTAATTGGACTTTGATAGTCGAAGAAGATGACCCTTTTTTGAAAAGTTGGTCTACAAAATCATGAATAGGAGCAGAGAAGGGATCAATGTTATTTTGCAGTGTCCAGTGAACAAATCTTTTCCATTTACTGGAGTACAGCGTAGATGGCTTATGAGAAGACAGGAGTATATGTTGGACTGGAGAGGAAAGCATAGGTTGTCTGGCTATTAACAGAACTGGAGAAGCCAGGCAGTCAGTCTGAGGTTGGTTATATCTGGGTGAATCATGTCTGCTACATTAGAAAGGAGGTCTGGAGTTGGATCCAGTATCCACAGTTGATGAAGTAAGTGAGGCCAAAGGAAGGGGAGCCAAATCTATCCAGGCCAATATGGTGCAATGAGGATTACTTTGCTCTTTAACATGGCTGCTTTCTGTAGAAATTTTAGGATTAATGAAGTCGGGGGAAAGACATAAAGAAGACTGGAGGGACAAGTGTGAAGAAGAACTTCCCTCGGTGACTCCCCACGAGGGGGGGATCAGGGCGAAGTAGCTTCTGCATTTGTTGTTTAGGGGAGAGGCGAAAAGATCACGGCAAGGCTAACTCCACTGATGGAATATGCTTTCTGTCACATTTTGACTGAGAGACCATATGTGAAGTAGAAGAAAACACCTCCTCAGTTTGTCTGCTATCACACTGGACTTCCCCAGAATATGTGCTGCTATTAGAAAGCAGTTGGATGAGATCACCTGCTTCCACCCTCTGAGTGCTTCTTAACACAAGGAGTATGATCTGGTTCTCCATTGCTTGTTGATGTACCAAACTACTGACATGTTGTCTGTCTGAATTGCAGTTGTCTCCAAGGGTACAGCATCCTGGGAAACCTGAAATGCTAAAAGCACTGCTCTCATCTACAAGACGTTGATATGTGAGCTGGCCTCTGCGGGAAACCAAGTGCCTTGGATTGTTTTCCCCAGAAAATGTCTCCACCCCACCCTAGCTGAGAAGCATCTGTTGTAACTGTGACCTTGGGCTGGGGGAGAATAAACGGACAACCTTGTAGAATTTGATCAGAGTGAATCCATGATCTAAGATCTTTTTTGCATATACTGGTGATCCTCATCTGTGATTACACTGGGTGATGAAGGATAGACCACTGCACTGACAGCAGGCACTGCAGAATTCTCATGTGAAATCGTGCCAGTGGGACTAATGAAATTGCTGCTGCCATAGACCCCAGATTCTGAAGAACCAGTCATGCTGAGATCTTGTTGCTGCAGATTATTTTTATGACTTGTGATATGATGGTTTCCACTAGAAAAGGGGAGTGAGGGTATTTTTGTTTTTTACGTTTAGAATAGCACCTATAAAGTTTAAACTTTGAGTGGGTTCTAGAAAGGATTTCTCGTCCTTTATGGATATCCCCAGATATGAACATGTCTAGAGAACATAATCTCTTGCATCCAATACTTGGTGCCTGATCGGGGCAGAAATGAGCCAGTCACCTAAATATGGAAAATCCATGCAATCTCAAGTAAGCTGCTACTACTGCCATGCACTTGGTAAACACCCTGGGTGTTGTGGTGAGACCAAAGGGCAGCACTCTGAACTGATAATGACTGGCTCCCAGCCAGAAGTGTAAGTACCTTCTGGAGTGCTTAGTCATCTCTATATGATAATATGCATCCTGGAGATCTATCAAGCACATCCAGTCCTCCTTTTCCAAAATAGGAAGAATGGACTGAACTATGACCATCTAAAACGTGTTGCATCAAACTGAATTATTCAAGTTGCTGAGATCCAAGACTGGTCTCCAGTCCACTGTTTTCTTTGGCACTAAAAAGAATCTTGAGTTACATTTCGACTCTCGCTGGTCTGGTGGGACCTAGTGAATGACTCATTTTTCTAGCAGCTTTTATATTTGAATAGCTGGGTGGAACATCTGGGATTTTCCTGCTATGGGGAAGAAGAAGAGAAAATTATATAATATAACCTATAGAAATGATGCTCTGCACCCAAGTGTCTGATGTTATTTCTAGCCAGGCTCTCCAGTGCAGGGACAGTCGACCCCTAAAAATTGGGCCTTCATTCAGGAGCACTGGAATGGTATGCCAAAGAAACTATCTCTGGACCCTTGGGTTTGCAGGCCTCCTCTGCTGCCATGATGGCGTCTACCACTGGAATTCCTCACTCTGCCTCTGGGGGAACTACTTCCATGTGTATCTTGAAAATACCCTTGGGATTTTCTAAACCACATTTTTCCAATATTTTGCTGATTCCCTGAAAAGGATCGCTGAGGAGTGGAGAAATGTATGCCCATGGCAGAAAGTGTCTTCCCATCTTCATCACACCTGGACAATGTGTCTTTCACCTTAGGAACAAAGAAGGAGCAGGTGCCCAATTGGAAGCAATGTCTCCTTAGCCTGAACAAGCAAATAAGAGCACTAGTGAAATCCTCCAAAAAATGACTGGTGCCAGAAACATGGCCTCAAGCTGAATACCAAAAAATACATCATCATCCCCTTTGGGGAGACTGATGACCACATAAAATATCACATTAATAACAATGTCCTAAGCATGCAATCAGTCGCGAGGGATTTGGGCCCAGGTTGATAGCAACCTGACTTTTGACCACCATGTTGCTTCCGTTGTACAGACAGCATTCTACATGGCCCACCTCATAAGTAAGGGTATCTCATCCAGGGACATGAAGGTCATAACATCCCTGTATTCTTCCCTTATAAGGCCCATTATTGAGTACAACGCCCCATTCAACATGTACCTCGCAAAGCGCATGCAGCAGCTGGACAGACCACAGAGGTTCCTCACCAGGAGAATCCAGGGCCTCAAACATCTACCATACAGAGATAGGCTAAAAGCCGTCTCCCTCTACTTAGTTTCATACAGACTCCTCAGAGGTGACCGCTGTCTGGCATACAAGGTGATCACAGACCCCACCATGATGGGGCTGCTGCATATCTGCAAGTCAAGCTCCACTCGAGTAACTTGCATGAGCGGCCTCAACCTGGTCTATGACATCAACAGGACTTGCTGGCAGGACAGATATGTGTTCCAGAGAGTCACCCATCTATGGATGTCTCCACATCAAGCACAGTACTTCTTTACCTCTTTTTAAGTGCAACCTGGATAACTAGACAGGAAACAAAAAAAATATATCCCTGGGATTCTACCCGTGTCCCTCTTGGACAGGGGCATCAGGTGCTGGCTTGTTGAAACATGGGCTAAACAATGGCTAGACTGATAAGGGCCTCAGGGCCAATAGCCTAGTAACTTCCTATGAGGACATGCCGTCAAAAGGAGCATTGATGAATGTAGACTTGAAAGGCTCCACAAAGTGACACAAGTGCATCCAGGCATGCCTCCTGATGGAAATGCCTGAACCTGCTGCTCTACTCATTCCTTCGGCTGCATGAGAAATGAGTCTCATGGAAGAGTTAGAAATAGACTGGAGGGTAGACAAATGAGAAGTAACAGAGGCTTATACTTCCTCAGAAACAGATCCTGAGAGGGAACTGGTTCAAAGCTCCAGAGAGCACCCCTGCAATACCAGGCTACAACTCTTACCACACTTTTCAGCAACCAAACCAGGACCGAAACACTAAAGGTGGAGGAGTGTCCATATTCACCGAGGTTATTCACACCACCAGGCTAGTTGCCCAACACAATGCGTCTGAAATTCTCCAGGTGCAACTAACACTAGGTAAGACTGCAATCCAAATTGTAGCTTGCTACAGATCCCCCACCATGCCCCAATTCTCACTACACCTTTCTAAACATATTGGAAATATTAAGATAGAACCAAACACCCTAATACTGGGTGATTTTAACTACCCTGCCATTAACTGGGAAAACTACTCGTGTACCAACACCTTTGCCCAACGGTTCTTGGAATTCATGAATTCCAATGCCCTGGATCAACTAATCCATAGTCCCACCAGGGGCTCCAATATCCTAGACCTGGTCATTACCAACATGGGAAATCGATGCTCCACACCTATGGTCACCCCCTCGTTAGTCAGGTCTGACCATAAACTAATCACCCTTAACATCTTCATCCCACCCCCACTCCCCAGTAAGGAAACCTCCATAAAAAACTTCTCCAAAGCCAACTTCATGCTACTCAAGTCAGAAGTGACAAACTTCATGACACCCATGCATATGGGAACTGAAAGTCTGACTGCTGAATCCTACACTAAGGCACTGTATGAGCACATCCACTCATGCATGAATTGTGCCATCCCAAATAGAACCAAGATGCTCTGCTCCAAAAAAAGGAAGCCAATCTGGTGGTCCACTGCCATAAACAAACTTTACAACAAAAGGAAGAAACTGTTGCAGAAAAGCGGAAAATCACAGGATGCAAAAAACTCCCTTACCAGCCTCAGTAAGAAACTGAGATCCCTCATAAAATCCTCCAAAGCTAGTTACGAAAATAAAATTGCCAAAGATTTGAAAGGCCACCACAAGGCATTCTACAACTATGTCAAGAATCTACATGGCATTGCTCAGATCTGCTCGGAGCTAAAACAGAATGGCATTAAATATACTGATCCCAAGGATATTGACAATATCCTGGTAGATCGATTCAGTGCCAACTTTACCCCCCTGTCACCCCCTAAATGGCCCATCTCAATACTGGAAGATTGCCAAATTCTGGTAATAACGGCCACACAGGTAAAAAACACACTCTCCAAAGCAAAAAAATACTGCATCCATGGGACCAGATGACATCCCAGGCTGTGTACTACATGAACTACAATATGAACTGGCACCTCACCAAAGTGCCATGTTTAATCATAGCCTCACCTCAGGTTTCATTCCCACTGAGTGGCGCAGAGCTACAGTTATCCTACTCCACAAGGGGGGATCCACCTTGGATCCTGGAAACTACCGTCCCATCAGTCTGACGAGCCTCATCTGCAAGGCCATGGAGTGTATTATCATGGAACTTATAAACAAAGACATTGGCAACCTTCAAACACTGGACCCCATTCAGTTTGGGTTCGTGAAGGCCCGATCTTGTCTCCTGAACCTGATTGACTTCTTCGAATCAGTCTCCAGAGCCATGGACAAGGGTAAGGTGGTCCACACAGCCTACCTAGACCTCGCCAAGGCCTATGACACCATCCCTCACTCTGGAATCATAGATAAACTTACTAAGCTGGGCATTAATCCCTACGTCACCCAATGGGTTGCCAACTGGCTTACTGACAGAACCCACACTGTAAAAATAGCTGACTCCAAATCCAGCTCGAGGCAAGTGACAAGTGGAGTACCTCAGGCTTCAGTCCTGGGACTGCTCTTGTTTGGCATCTACTTCTCTGAAGTACAGGCCAACACTAAGGTACTCTGGCTAACAAAGTTTGCAGATGACTGCAAACTGGGAGCCATTATTGAATCCCCAAATGATGTGGATACTCTACAAAAGGGCCTTACAGAAACAGATGCTTGGTGCCAGAGCCATGGGCTCAAGCTCAATGCCAAGAAATGTATAGTTATCCCCTTTGGGAAAAAACATGTACCCGTGAATTACCACATAGGTGGCAGTACACTAAACACTGAAAGTGTGATAAGAGACTTAGGGACACAGGTGGACAGTGGTCTCACCATCGATAACCACATTACCACAACAGTCAGGAAATCCTTCTATGTGGCACACCTCATCACTAAGGGCTTTTCATCCAGAAAAAAGGAGGTCATTGTCCCACTGTACTACTCATCCCTCATTAGACCCATTATAGAATACAACACCCCGTTTGGTATGCACCTCTCAAGACATCTGGAACAACTGGAAAGGCCGCAGAAATACTTCACTAAAATAATCACAGGCCGAAAGCAGATGCCCTACGCTGACTGCCTTAAACTCCAGCTATACTCTGTCGCATATCGTCTACTCAGAGGTGATCTCTGCTTAACATATAAGGCCATGTCAAACCCAGAGCTGTTGGACATGCTACACTTAAAGAAATCCCAATCCCTCAGAGCCACACACTCCAGGGATCTAAATCTAGTCATCACAATAAACAAAACATGTTGGAGGGATAGGTTCCTGACCCAGAGACTCCCCAGACTCTGGAATAGACTGCCCATATATGTCAAGCAGAGTGCCTCTTTGGCCCTCTTCAAAAGGAATCTTGACATTTGGATGGGTGAAAGGAAATTCACCCCGGGGATCACGTCAGTGACCCCTAGACAGGGTCCAGGGAAGTAAATAGTGCGGGAAGAAATAGCCAGGGAATTGTTATGGCTAGGCTTGTATAGGCCCTAGGGCTGATAGCCTAGTACCAACCTATGAACCTGAAAGCTCTTTAATCAGATCCCTCTGTAACCTAGTGAAATGTGCCATGTAGTTCAGAGACTGTAAGGAAAAGGTCACTGAAACATAGACATGCTTCTCAAACCTATCCACTGCCTGAGACTCCTTGTTTGGAGATAGACAGAGGAACTTTCCTCCGCTAGTTCCTTTTTGTGGCCACCGCTATGACCCCAGCATCCACAAGCACACCTTTAGTCCAATATTGCTCGTCTTCAGGAGCAGTATTAATTTTTTCTGGTCTCCAGGGAATTGGCTCAATGGTTTCAGGGGCCTTCCATGACCTCCAAGAGATCAAGTCAATGAGCTCACTGGCAGGCAGAGTTACCCAGGAGGTAGATGGGTGTGTACCAAAAGCCTCCAGGTACAAGGACTTCTCAAACGAAGGATTGTTGGGCTTCCAGTCACCTCTCTGTTTTAGAATCTAGGATGTCTCCAAAGGAGACACTGTCAGGAGACTACCTTGGGGATCCTTTGCTCTCATCAAAGTCTGTAGGGACCTCCTAAATAGGATGCTCTGGGGAGGTCTCAGAAGAACTGGGGATACCCTCCTGGGAAGCCTGTGGTTTCAGTACTCACTGCACCTGTGGAGAAAAGGGTTGAGACTCTGTATGCAGAGATGCCAATGTTGTGGGCTGGGGGTAGGAACCATCTGAGCTGTTGAAACAGACATGGTTCTCTTCAAAACCTCAAAGGCTGACTTCCCATGAGAGGAACAGGACTCCGAATCCGAGAGGACAAGCCTCTGGATCCTAGTCTCTCCCTGCTCGGAGAATAATTCTCCTGAGTCAAAAGCCGGAGCACAGCTAATTCGAGCCAAAGCCCAAAGGTGCAGAAATGGCTCTGAAAATTTCGGAGTTGCGTCTAACACATCAGACTCAACAACGCATCTACGGCTCTGAGAGGTCTCTGGTTCAGGGTTCCGAATGAACCAAAGAACTCTGAGCATACATCGGAACAGAGGACAAGGGAATCTCCGGATACAAGAACTCTGAAGCTTTGAATGAAGTTAGAGGAGGAAGTACAGGAGGGGTAGTAGTTGTCCGGAACTCCTGACCTAAAGGGGTAGGAGCCAAGGAAACCCCAGACATACCATGTGCCCAGAGAATTTTTCTCATCAATCTCTCCACGTTATCTTCGGTCAAACTCCTAGAAGAATGAATGGACATAACAGAAGGTGATTTTGGCCTCTCCAAAAAGGAAGAAGGAACTCTAAATGGATCTGGATCCAGTGACACTGAATATTGGGTCATGGGTAAAGCAGGTAGGCTTGTAATCAAATCCTTTGATTTCTGTGTGAGATCTGAGAGAGTCATATCTGAGGAATATTTTGTCTTATCTGAAGTTGGATTTGAAGAAGTACACAGATCCATAGAGTGTCTTGTTTTAACCTTTGGGTCCAAAGAGGTAGATGGATCCAAAAGTCTGGGTCTCTTAATTGTCAGATCCAATGGAGAAGTCGAAACCGAGATAGGTCTCTTCCTTCATTTTTCACAAGTGTTAGAGGAAGAAGAGGAAGGGCTGAATGATTCTGACTTGCCCTTTTTTTGTTTTTCTATGGTAGTAGCTCCAGATAGCTGAATGCAGTAAACGTTTAAGAATCAATTTGTTTTGGTTTTCAACCAGAACCCTACTGCTGAAGGCGTAGCAGACTGAACAATCATCCTGGAGATAGAGGGGTTCCAAACAATAAACACAAAGTCTTACGACAAAAGAACAAAGAAATACCAGTGACTAACAGCTCTACTTTCCACCAAAGGTTTTTTTATTACACAAACAGAATTTCTCTTAGCGCCTCGGCCACAGCCTTTACAGAGTAAAAAACTTCTCCTTCTAAAATCATTTAATATATACCCTCCTAAGCACATTCCATTTCAATTAATTAATTACATTACAAATTAATAAAATACTCTTCAATCATTATTTAAAATCATCTCTACATAAAACTTTGCCAATTACATTCCTTATTCAACCCTCTTGGTTGCAAGGTATCATATTTCATTATAAGAATTGATTCCTTTCTCCTCAGTGCATGCTTTAACACATCTGCATTTCCATACTGATATACTTGTTCTAAAACTGTCACCTTCATTTCCTTTATTTCCCCTCCATGTACTGTATTAAAATGTTCCGCTATTGGACTCATCATTTTTTTATTCTTCACATCCCTTTTATGTTCCTTTATTCATGTTGCAGCAATAAACACAACGTGTCTGAAGTCCGAATATGACATTTTGCAGTTACATTTCTCACACTTTTTAAATCCAGCCTTTTTCTGTCTCTTCCATTCTGTAACTATCAACAAGAGAGAGAGAGAGAAATATTTTTTCCAATAGAAGTTTTTTTTTTTTTTTTTTTTTTTTTAGAGAAGAGGAAAAGGAAAAAGGGGAATACCAACCATGTAAGAAAGACTGTAAAGTGTACAAGGGAGGAGAATACTAACAATAGAAGTCAGAGGTACATTCGTACAGAAAAGAAAGGGATAAAAATGAGAGGAAAAAATGAAAGCTAAAGTAGTCACTAGGTAGGGAATAGAGGCTAAACTACGTAACGAGAAAAAAAGGAGAACTTTATAGTACTAGTTAGTAAAATTTAAGGGAAAAATTTGTTAAATTTCACTTAACTGCTCAAGAGCAACTGGTCACCATGTCTAATGCGGACAGTGGCAAACAAGATCTGAGGTACTTAGGAAGGGTGTGTTATGGGTAAGGGAAAAGCTCAAGAGTTTTTGGTTACCGAGAGCTATTGTAAAGGTCGAGTCAGATCTGAAGGATTGGATCCGAACCCATAGGTTCAGGATAGAATGAAAACTGACAACATCAGATACCAGCTCTAAGTAGTTTGGTCACGTTGACTAATGTCACCAAACAATGGGCATGGGTATATGTTGGTGATAACGGTGTTGAAGAACTACCCTATTGGAATCTACTGTAGGGAATAGGATCATAGAAAGTTACTAGGCTATTGGCCCTGAGGCCCTTATAAGCCTAGCCAAGAGTTAACCCATGTGTAGACAAATCAGCACCCGATGCCCCTGTCCAGCAGGGACATGGGTGGAATCCCAGGAATGTATTTTATATTTCCCATCCAGTTATCCAAGTTCTGCTTAAAAAGGGGTAAAGAGGTACTCTGCTTGACATGGAGAGAGAGTCTATTCCACAGATGGGGGAGTCTCTGGGACACAAATCTGTCCTGTCAACAAGTTCTATTGATGTCACAGACCACATTGAGGCCATGTGTGAGGGTTACTCGAGTGGAGCTTGACTTGCAGATATGCAGCAATCCCATCAAGGCGGGGTCCGAGATCGCCTTGTATTACAGACAGAGGTCACCTCTGAGAAGTCTGTATGAAACAGAGTAGAGGGACAGGGCTTTTAGCCTATCTGTGTATGGTAGATTTTTGAGGCCCTTAATTCTCCTGGTGAGGAACCTCTGTGGTTTCTCCAGCTACTGCATGTGCTTTGTGAGGTACATGCCTAATGGGGCATTGTACTCAATAATGGGCCTTATAAGGGAAGAATACAGGGATGTTATGACCTCCTTGTCCCTGGATGAGATACCCTTACTTATGAGATGGACCATGTAAGAAATCTTTCCATACAATGGAAGCAATGTGGTGGTCAAAAGTCAGGTTGCTATTAATCTGGGTGCTCAAATCTCTCACAACTGATTGCATGCTTAGGACATTGTTATTAATGTGATAACTAGCGGGGTTGTCACTCTCTCCAAAGGGGATGATGCATTTTTTTCTAGTCAGCTTGAGGCCATGTTTCTGGTACCAGTCATTTGTTTGGGTGAGACCTCTTGGAGGATGTCCACGTCACCAGGGGAATTGATGACAGCACCCAGCTTGCAGTCATCTGCAAACTTGCTCAGGCATAGCCCACTGGTTTTGGCCTGCACCTTAGAAAATTATATCTCAAATAACAGAGGCCCCAAGACCAAACTCTGGGGTACACCACACGATAGGGGTCTACTGCTTGAGGTGGCTTCCCCTATTTTGACTAGGTGGGTTCTATCAGTGAGCCAGTTAGCTACTCATCTGGTAACATATGGATTGATGCCTAGTTGAGAGAGTTAATCTATTATGCCCGAGTGGGGAATAGTATCAAAGGCTTTAGCCAGGTCAAGGTAGGCGGTGTGCACCGTCTTCCCCTCATCCATGACTTTGATGACTATCTCAAAAACGTTGACCAAATTTAACAGATATAACCTCCCCTTGATGAAGCCAAACTGTGTGGGATCGAGTGTTTGGAGGTTCCCAATGCCCTTGTTAATAAGGTCCATGATAATCCATTCCGTGGTCTTGCAGGCCAGGCTAGTTAGGCTGATGGGCCTATCATTTCCTGGACTGGTGGACGCTCCACCTTTGTGTAAAGGGATAATAGTGGCTGTCCTCCACTCAGCTGGGACAAAGCTGGTACTCAGGCTTTGGTTGAATAGGGTGCCTAATGGTGCTGCATGTTGCTGCCTGAGTTCATGTAGGATGCAGCCTGGGATGTTATTGGGTCCCGTGGAAGCTATATTTCTAGTCTTTGACAGAGCAGTGATGACCTGATCCCTAGATATATGGGGAAGGGGGCAGATACTGGGAATGTTCTGACTTACTGATGAGGGGGCAGAGGGGTGAAATTTTCGCTGAATCTGTCAGCCAGCAAGTCTGCTATATCTACGGCATTTGTATATGTGGTGTCCTTGACCACCAGTTCTGAACAGATCTGCGTGCTCCCTTTGAGATTATGGACATATGTGAAGAAGGCCTTATGACTGTCTCTAGTAGATGTGGCCAATTTTGACTCAAAATTTGCTTTGGAGGATTTCACTAGTGTTTTCATTTGCTTGTTTAGGCTAAGGAGAGATTGCTTCCATTTGGGCACCTGCTCCTTCTTGGCCCTGGACAGCAATTTTTTTTCTTTTGTCATAGAATTTACTTATTGCAGATGTCCACCAGACAGGTTTACTCTTCCTTGCGGAGGATGATTTAGTCCCGTCAGCTATTCCTGATTCCATGCATCTATATAAATGTTTGTATAGTAATTTTGTACAGTTTTGGATACTGATGCCAGTTCCTAGAGAGGGGGAGGGGACTGTGAATCTGTTTATACCATCCCTCAAGAGGCTGTAATCAGCTGTGGAGAAGTGTTTTCCAGAATTAGGGTAAAGGGTTGAATCTTGACAGATTCAAAGAGGTCTAGATAGGCAGATTAGGCATCTTGAGTCAAATTTGAGGACCAGTAGCTAGCTATGATTTGTATAGGGGCTTTGTCAACAGTTAACTGCACCTGGAGTGTCTCCTGTGTGTCATCCTGTTTGACCAGCCTGGAGGTGTGTATGTCTTTAATATATATTGAAACTCCACAGCTTTACTACCCACAGTTTGGGGTCTGAAGGTATGACAGTAACCAGGTATGGCTGGGGTGCTCTCCATAGCTTTGAACCAGGTTTCTGAGACTACCCAGATGTCAGCATTTTCCAGGGTTAAAATTGCTTGCAATGAGTGCAGTTTCATTGTTAGACTCCTAGCGTTTAGCAGCATTACCTTTAATTTGCGTTTTGTTGAAATTTTTATGTTGGTAGTTTTAACCTCATCACTTTTTCTAAAAAAAGCACTATGGGGAGGCAACTGCCTTTGCCAGAAGCCTGAAGCCCAAGTGACACAGATGCAGGCCATCTCTGGCAAAGCATTGTGGTCTGTCGATCACATCTTTCCGGGCTGTCAGGTACAGGATCCGCCTGGAACGACACCAGAAACTAAGCCAGTTGTTAAGTCAATCATTTTATGTCTGTATTGAGGCATCATTCTGGGCGATGGTAGAATGCTGCTTAAAGCTAGGGACATACTTGCCTGGGACACACATTCGGTGAGTTCAATCAGGTCTCTCTTCATACAGTCCAGGGAGGTACATCTCAAATCATTCATGCCAATATGGACTATGACTGAGTCATAACAGTACCTGTTGTTGAGAGACCTGATTGCGTGTGTGGTACGTTGGATTCTGGCCCCTGGGAGACAACTAACCGTGACTTTTCCTTATCCAGCCTGGTGAGAGGCTCATCTGTGTGTCTCACAATGGAGTCTCCTATGACTAACATGTTAGGTTTATGGTTAAGCCTTAGTAGGTGTGAGACACAGGTGTGTGAACTATGCCTGATATGTGGTGTGGAGGGCTGTAGAGATCGTGTGTGTTTTTGCCTCGAGGTCTCCTTTGTTTGGGTATGTTTTTGTTGAGGACCTCCACATATGTGGGTGTGTGTTGTGTAGGTGTGGGTGGTGTTTGAGGTGTAGTGATTGTGTTGAAAACTTTCTCAGTGCCAGACATACTGGCTCCATGCTAACCAACAGTGGACAACAGCCTGCCATAAAGCCCAGCAGCCCTGTGTCAATAAGCTACTGGCCAAATCTCCAGTTGCCCAGCTTGGCTTAGCTGGGATAGCTCTGTTGAGTGAAAGTTGAACACAATCAACCTGCCAAATATGAACTCAGGATTGCTATACTCAGTATGGGTTCCCTAACAGGATACACATTGGAAGTGGATGATATAATGGTAAGGAGGAGGCTGGGCATGGTATGCATACAGCATGGTTGCAATAGTGAGGAAAAGAATGCATTCAGACAGCAGTTGCAGGATCTGCTAGATAAAGCAGGAAAACATAAGCTGATGTTGATGATAATGGAAAACCTGAATGCACATATCGGGACAGACATAACAGAATATGAGGACTGCCTGTGTCCACATGGGTGGGTAAATGGGAATAAAGGAGAGGCTATTTTAGACTTCTGTTTGGCATATAATGGTGGCCAAAACATGATTCAGCAACAGGCAGTCATAAGATCACATACAAGAGTGACCAATATGCAACTCAGGTAGCCTTCCACCTAGTAAGAAAAGGGGCATTGAGGTAGAATTAGTGACTGTAAAGTTGTCCTCAGTGAATCAGGCAGCCCACAATATAAATTGCTGTTTACCGCAATTAGCTGAAAGAAGTGGTCAGGGACAATTCTAAGGTCAACAGAGACCAGGGTGAATACTTGGAAATTGACTGGAGAGAAAGCATAAGAGTTCAAAGATTATTTAGGGCTCTAACACCTCAGGAAGAAGAGGAAATAAGTGATGTTGAAGAAGAATGGTGCTGTTTCAAAACAGCATTTAAAAGGACTACAGAACAGATATGTGGCTGAGCAAGGTATGGAAGCAAGGAATATACAAAAAGATGGTGGCAGAATGCAGAAGTCCAGGAAGTCATTAAAAGAAAAGACGAGTGCAGAAAATAGTGGGAGACAGAAAATAAGGACCAGGCAAAGAAGGAATGCTGGTTGGCTAACAGACTAAGTCAGCAGTTTGCAATAGCAAAGAACAAAGTATTAGAGGCATCCTACCAGCTTCTGATAAGTTACTCAATAAGCTTCTGGAAAGTGATTCAGTACATGGCACAAAGTAACTCTATCAGGTTGCAACACAAAGACAGAAAAGATAAAGATAGTCAGACACTCTTCATAAGGGATGCCAGCAATAACAAGCTCACTAGTCCATAGGACATCCAAGGCAGATGGAAGGAGTACTTCCAGCAGCTTCTGAATGAAGAAAACCCACAGAAACTATAGTGCACCAGGTACAGCCTAAAATGAAAGATGAGGAGGAGCCCACCCTAGGAGAAGTAAGAACAGCACTAAGGAAAATGAAGTCAGGAAAGAGGTAGGCTCAGATGAGGTCACAGCAGATATGATCAAGATTTTGTGCGAGACAGGAAGAAATGGCTTCTCATGGTAGTCACAGCAGTATGGAAAGAAAAGTGTATCCCAGGGTGCAGCGGTTAGCATTGTCGCTTCACAGCAAAAGGTTCTCTGGTTTAATTCACGGCTGGAGTGCCTTCTGTGCAGAGTCTGCATGTCTGCCCTGCAGTCGAGTGAATCTTTAAAGACATGCAGGTAGGTGCATTGTGAGTATGTGTGCCTTCTTTGAAGGTTGGGAGTCAGGCTGGCAACTTGACACCATAAAAACACTACTGCCGATCAATCTGCGGACCGGTGAGCCACTGTGGCAACCCCTAACCAGGAAAAGCTGAAAGACATTGCTAGTGCCAGTGTAAAGAACAAAGGGGACATTCACAACTGTAGGCCATACACATGCATCAAACTCCAGTCACACTGCATAAAAGTTCTGGACAGGGTGATTGATAAATACGCAGAGTAGTTGAAAGTAAGATGGGAAATGAGCAGTTTGGACTCGCATCAGGATACAGCACAACTGACCAGATGTTTACAACTGAGAAGAAGCTAGAGATGAGGAAAGAATCCCACACTAGGCATTCCTGGACTTGGAGAAAGCATATGACAAGGTCCCAAGAAGGCAGACTTGGGTACTTCTACAGTGGTATGAAGTTCCACAAATATGGTAGAGTTAGTGCAGACTGTGTACAAGGACCCAATGACTCAAATTTGAACAGTGTTCAGTCTCACAGAGGGGTTCCCAGTGGGACTGGGTGTGCATCCTAGTAATCATATCTACAAGCACCCCTTAAAAGAATATCTTCTCAATACCAGACTTTGCACTTGCTTTTCTCCAGGCTGAATGTGACTCACCATTTTCCTTCCCTTTCTCCGCCTCTTCCTTCTCCCTCCCTCCTTCCTCTCACTATTCTATATTCCCAAAGTTGCGCTATGCAGATGACATGGCATTGCATACAATGAGCAAGAACTTCAGCAAAGGATAGGGGAATGGAATGCAAACGTGAAGGTACATGGGAAGAAATTGAGTAAAGCTGTAATGGCAGCAAATGGGGAAAATCAGAAGAAACTAAACACTGACACAGAAGGAAAAATAGTGGAGCAACTTAACAACTTCAAGTAACTGGGGAAGTTGGTTGAGGAGAAGGGAAATCTAAATGAGGAGGTCAAAGCTAGAATCAAAGGGGCTGCAACTAACTGGCACAGACTGCCAGGGTTAATGTATGACAGAGGAATGCCAAAGAAGCTGAAAAGTAAGGTAAAGTAACAGTGTTGTAACCAGTACTACTATATGGTACAGAGATCTGGGCAGTAAAGACAGAGCACACGAAGAAGCTAGAGGTGATGGAGATGACATGAGTGAGACAGGTGATAGAATGAATAATGTGTGACAAATGAAGAAATAACCATATCAGAGCAAAAGCCAGAGTAGCTCCTAGTGCAGAGAAAGTCAAAGATAACAGATTACAGTGGTTTGGACACGTGCAAAAAATTAGAAGATAATCTGGAAAAAGAAGATTTGAGACGGACAGGAAGAAGGCATGAGGAAATGAGGGTGTCCAGCAAAGAGATGGATGGACTGAGTGAGAAAAGACCTGCGGCAGTTAGGCATGAATGTCGAAGAAGGTAGGATAGTGGCATTGAATCGAGAAAGAGACAGGGTGACAGTTGACAAGATACCCTGACACTACATAGAAAATGGGGAAAAGTGGGTTGATGATGATGACTTTTTCATGTTCAGATCTGCAGCTAGGTACCACCCATATTCATCTCTGTTCTCTATATCAGCCACTACAAAGATCACCTCTGGAAGCAGTAATTATTTTATGCTGCAGTAAGAAGCACTTGTGTTTGATCTCAACATGTAAGGTCAATCTTGCAATTTATCATGTTGTAACATCACAAAGACTGCTTTCAGTGAATGTTCAATGGTTGTTTCATTTAAGTACTCAGCAATAAAAAAATTAAAAACAAAAAAAAAACTGCTTTAATTTTTTGCTTTTGTTGCCACGGCACCCTGGCAGGGAATCTCTGTTCTGCATTATTCATACCTTTTTTCATAATTTCAGAGCAACACAGACTACTTTTTCTAGACAGGTAGTAATTTACTATTACTGAGGTTAAGAGACAACTATATTGAAAAACTTAGCAAAACTATTACAACCATCACCATCATTTTTTTTATTATTATATTAGTATTATTATTTCCATAATGAAAAAAAGACAATAAATTAACTGACATTATTACCTGAAGTCTGGAATTCCACTGGGCGTACTAATTCCTGCACCAGCCATCACCACTATACGGGTGCATTGCTTATTCTTCACTAATTCTGCTACATCCTGAAGTGAGACATGCTTCTCTCTGCTGCCTCCAGCCTTTCCAAAAGATATGAGAGCTGAAGAGGAGACTGAAAAGTGCCTGGCATGTTGGTTTCTAATATTAATGATAAAAAAGCCTGTCAAAAATACAAACTACTAATGATAATGTTACAGCAAAAAACCTTTTATATAATCAAGTGATTAATATACCTTCTTACAATACAGCTACAAAAATACCAAATATATCTAAAATTTTACTATTTTCTTAGCAGCAGACCATAAAGCATAGTATGTGCTATGAAGTAAGAAAGTAGCAGATCCATGGGTAAAGTACAGTTGCATAAGTCCTACTTACCTGCAACAGTAGATGTTCATACAACATTCTGCCTTACTGGCATTTTGGTAGTAGTGCCCCGCTACCCTTCTTCAAAAGCTCGGAGTCCCTCCCACTGCCTGTCTGTGGGTGTGATGGGCCAATCACCTAACAGTACAAGGACTGCCTTACAGACTCATAGTTTTCTAGGGTCCAGAAGGGAGACAGAAGATGACAACGTAAGCTTTGCTAACACTTACTGTTCCAACTAAGACCACCCCCAATAAAGGACGCTTAGCAGAGTTCAATGGCAGTCCAACACAAAACTATGTGCATCCAAAAAAGGGGACTGGTGGGTGGGTACTGTAAGTAAGGCAGCATGTCCTACAAATATCTATTGCTACAGTTAAGCAGGACTTGTGCAACTCTACTACATTCAACAAACACACTGTATTACGGGCACTCTGGTACATTCACAAAGAGCACCCAGCCTGGGAGGAGGAAGGATAAAGGTCCAGGTGCTCCTAGATAATGGTCCTAGGGAAGCCTGCTCTGGAACTAGAAAAGGCATCCATCTTGTAGCATTTCATACAGGTACAGACTGAGGAACAAGTTGTTGCCTCTAGAATACATCTACAGTCCACTCCTTTCCAATATGCCACTGAAGAGGAAAACAGCCTGGTGGAATGTGTCTTTACTTTGCCTGGATTTGTCTTGCCATGGGGGGTTTGACGGCCTCTCTGTTCTGGGCCAGTAAACAGGGAGCCTCAATCCTCACTACAGACACTGGTGAGAGATGGTGACTAAAAACAGAAATAGATTTACACAGTATTTTAAGATGTAGTTCTCTGCATCAAGCACAATTTCCCCCAAGAGCATACATGGAACACACTCCAGACCTGGGACTGAACACTCTCTCTTCAGAATTCAAACAAGACTCACTTTGGAGCACTGTATCCCAGTTCCAAATAGCTGACACACCCACACCTGGGTATTTGATTTACACACACACACACACACACACACACACACACACACACACACACACACACACACACTTCTGGGAAAGGTTGGCATAGATTTACTACCAGCAACCCTTCTGCCTAGACTATAAGGTACCCATGCTGCCACCAGTCAACTATTCTAATGCTCTTACAATTCTATTGAGTAAAATCAATACTAATATAAATGGTAGGGTGTAACCAAAGCAGAAAGGTTTTTGAGTGTCCAAAGCATCACTAAAATAAGTAGAAGTGCTCTCCAGATGTTAAAAGTAATCTCTAAAAGACCAGCCACAATGAAAGGTATAACATAACAAATAATAAAATGGAAAACATGAGAATATTAAATATCTAAGTACAATCACAGGAGAATAAAGACACAGCTGGACTGATTCAAACAGATGCAGAAATACACTTAATTAATCTCACTGTATTTCCTGACTGGCTAAAGAACAACTGCTCCCTAGCTAACTTAATTAATACAGGAAGGCAAGACTAGATGCTGAGATGCTTATACAGGAAGGCAAGACTAGATGCTGAGATGCTTACTTCCACAAGGCAAGGTGATGAGCTTCTAACTAACTGATCTGAACTGTGATAAATGTCATATATCTTTTATATCAGTTTATAAAGAAAACAAAACAAACTGCTACACAAGTTCCTTTCAGTGCTGGTTATAGAATGACATCACATTTGATCACCTGACTCTGGTACAATACACACTCAGAGCTTTGCTAAGATCTTTTGCAGTGTCTGAAAGCTATAGAACAATTTCAAAAACTTCTACTCTTGACCTTCCAGAATTCTTTGTTTAAACATATACATGTCATCGGTTATAATAACACTGTTGATACATTTTTAACACAGGCATCTGTACAGGTCAGTGTGATAGTCAAATGACACAAAATTATCTATAAAACTTCAGCCAACCACGCTGGCACATGTTACATATCTACTGCCATATTCTCCCTGGCACAGATGGCAATATCTCACATCATCACATCGGGTGTAATAAAAACAATACTAGAGGATAACCCATGATCAATGGTTTGCTTAGAAACAGTCTGTACCTTCTTTGTCCCTGTGTAGGAAATAAAAAGCCTTTCAAGCCTTCCTGAAGGGTTTTTGTAAGAAACTGAACTGTGCTAAATAGGTATTAGTCTCCCCTTTATGTGCCAAATCATCTTGTACCTTTCAGAGTAAAAGTCTGCATACAGTGAAATTTGGTTAAGAATGTTTTAATATGTACAGTGGAGTTAGATGTCAACAATATCCAACTCAAAACTTGCTGTCTCTGATAACAGTGCTGATAAAGTGAAACAGACTGAATTATAATGTCCATAGATTCTGCAATCATTATGCTCAGAATATTCATTTCCTCCTGAATAATATAATTAATATTCTGGAATACTGGATATTTGATCTGACTTCTGCACTCACTCTTGACTGTCGCAGCCAAACTTCTGTGGACTACACTGCAATAACTTTATGCGTATCAATCCAAACTAACTTACTTCAGTGTCTGAAGTATCTCTCTCTTAATAACAAAACCCTGTAAATTCCGTACAAGTTCTACACGCCTCTTTAACCTTGGTTCTCAAGCCTCAAACCATCTAAACAAGATCTGTTTGTACTTAATGTACTGCACAGTCTGTTAGCACATTTTATTCTTATCAGTATTCTTGACTGAAGGTTATTCATTTGTAATGAAACATTCCTTTCTATTGAAGCTGCAAGTAAAATGTAAAATATAAAATGACAAAATAGGTCTGCTTTGACATGGCTGCATTTCTTGGCCTATGCAAAGAGAACACTGTATTTATGTCTAATACACTACATTTAAGTGAAACATAATCTTACAATTCACCCCAAGACCCCTAAACAGGGTTCAGCTTTTGTAGCGACTTTAAAATAGGAAATATAAAATGAAGACACAGGCCTGACCTTACATTTTCAGGCCTATTTTACTAACTATATTTATCTTAAAATATAACATTGCCTCTGAAATTACCGAACTGGGGTTTACTTCTGTAATTACTTTATACATTTATTAATATAGTCTGCAAAGGATACTGTAATGATTATTAGAACTAATATGACCAGTTGGTGTTACTTGAGCATTATGGTCTGTTAATTATCTTCAAATCTTTTGAAGTCTCTTAACTTTATGATTTAATTATAAGTGGGCAATTCTTTAACATGTGTTATAAGTAGTATTAAATATTTTAAGTAGTTATTTATAAGCTCCCTTTTTATACCTGTAATATATGTATCTTGAAGCATAATTACCATATACTATATTAACTTGTTTCTGTAAATCCTCAGCTAGATTTGTTAAAGTGTTTACCAATAATCCTGTACATTTACTTTTTTAATTTTTATATGCTATAATGAAGGTATTATTTTTAAACATGTGTTTCAAATATTCTGTAAATATCGATGTGGTGAGTACATTTACTAAAACCTATGCTTTTTGCATTTCAGATATATACATTTGCATACCCTGTCAACGTCTTTTTAATTTTGTCTAATGTGCAATAATCATTATGTAATGTGCACTGTATTCTGTAAGAAATTAACAAATTAAGCCTGACCAGTCATGCCTTGAATATATTAAATAACTGTTACTACTTATTCTTTAGATAACTTATCTCAATAACCCTGTTACAAATAATTCTGCCACTTTACCCTTAAAACTAATGACTGAATTATATGAGGTATGATGCAATTATGCAGTCTGTTTTAATTATATATGCATACTATTTGTACATGTTGTAAAGTGTATGGTAATGCTGTTAGAAATATAAGTATGAATATTATATTCTGAAATCAGACTAAAGTGCATTATACTGAGCATTTAAAGTAACTGAGTATGACTGTCATATTCTGAAACTTGACTGAAATTTACACTAAATTGATGCACATTTATATTAACATTTGAAATAACTGTGTATGAATGTTATATTCTGGAAATTAACTAAACTATTACTGAAGGAATACCTTTTTCTGCCAGTATTATCTGAACGCAGAAAAAAGCATAAGTTGAAATCTGATACTGTTAAACAACTGTCTACAAACATAACTTGAAAATGACTTTTCTTTGGAGAACTGAAACGCATTAACATAAATTTAAATTAGAATATTGCTGAATAATTTAAGTAGTGAACAACGTTTCATTCATATTTAAAGAACACTGAAAAAAAAATCTTCACTTCTGACTGTTGTAGTCTTCTGTCTTCTTGAAACATGTATAGGCTAAACAGAAAAGTACAGTTGTGTACCTACCATAAATGTAGATGTTCGAGTGTTTTCACTATTGCAGTCATTACAATTGGGTTATCCTGCTGGCAGGCTACCCGCAGTCGGCCTGAATTCAAAGTCTAGGTCCTGCATCGGTTGCTGTTGCCTCCTCCCTGACGTCAGTGCGCCAGGTGTATAAAAGATGCAGCCGATGCCATTTTCTTCAGTTTTTCTTGCCCCAGCTGTCAGGTGCCCCCAAAAGGGTAGGCTAAAAAAATGTCAATAAAGCATGCATGTACCAAGTAACAAGTTTCCTTCATCTACAAGCAAATACACCACATAGGTTGTATAGACTAGAGAAGTACAGATAAGGTCCAGCAAAGATAAGGGGGATTGTGGGAGGGTAACCTGGACTACAACATTGAATACACTCGAACATCTACATTTATGGAAGGTACACAACTGTACTATGTTCATCATGTTTCACTGTTGCAGTCATTACAATTGGGTTGAATCCCAAAGCTAAGGTTGGGAGGCTGGAACTAAATAGAATTAGGAGTGGCTATGAGGCCCTGCAGTACTGCAGTGGCAAAGCCTGCCCTGGATTTGGAGTAGAGTGGTAAGTGGTAGTGCTTTGTAAAAGTGTGCACTGAACTCCAGGTTGCAGCCTCTAAAATGTCTTTGGTTGGCACTCCGCTGAGGAAGGCTGCTGAAGTGGCTGCTGCTCTGGTTGAATGTGGCCTAATGCCCTTAGGCACTGATTTGCCATGTTGAGAATAGCATAAACGAATGCAGTGACCTATCCACGTTGAAATATTCTGCTTTGAGATAGCCTTTCCTTGTGATCCTGCAGCATATGCTACCAGTAATTGCTCAGTCTTTCTGAAAGCTTTGGTTCTGTCCAAGTAGAAGTGCAGCTGTGTGTGCATGTCCAAAGAATGCAGAAGTTTCTCACCCTTATTCTGTGGGTTTGGATAAAAGGTAGGCAAATTAATAGTTTGGTTGAGGGCCACACTGGACAGTACCTTAGGCATAAACGTGGGGTTTGTCCTTAGAGAAACCTCATCTGGATGGAAAATGATAAAAGGTTCCACAGCCATGAGTGCCTGTAGCTCCGAGACTCATCTTGCAGAGGTTATTGCTAGGAGCAGAGCTGTTTTCCATGATAAAAATTTTATATCAGCTGTAGCAGCTGGCTCAAAAGGAGGCAGAGTGAGTTTTTCCAAGACATAAATGATGCCCATGCAGGTATTGGTGATCTCCTTGGAGGCAGTAAGTTTTTGGCTCCTCTGAGGTACTGCCTTAATAAAGAATGAGAAAAAATAGGTGTCTCTGTATTGTAATGAGCTGAAATGGCAGAGGCATGAATCTTAATTGATGAAAAGGATAGGCCTTTGTCCAGCATCTCAGTTAAGTATTTCAAAATCCGAGGCATATTTGGTACAATCATGTCAATTCCTTGTGCCTGGTTCCAAGCACAGAATCTCTTCCATTTTTCTGCATAAGATTTTCTGGTACTGGGCCTCCAAGACAACATCCATCACCGCTTTAGAGAGAGGTGTGTTTTGAAAAGCTACATTATCCGCCATGCTGCCAGATTTAAGGTCCTGAGTTGGCTGTGCAGGATCTGATTGTTTTGTTGAGTCAGTAAGTGAGGAATTTGAGGTAATGCCCATGCTGGGCATTGAGTCAAGTTCCTTAGGATTGGATACCAGTGCTGGCGGGGCCAGTCTGGGGCAATCAGTATCATTTTTGGCTTCTCCTGTCTGACCTTTAGGAGTACCTTGGGGAGGAGAGGCAGTGGGGGAAAGGCATATACTGTTAAGTTTTTCCAGCTGAAAGATAGAGCATCCTCTTTCCATGCTTGCTTGTGATAAGTCCTTGTGCAGAATCTCTGTAGTTGGCAGTTGTGAGGGGAGGCAAACAGATCTATGTCCGGGCATCCTCAATTCCTTGTTATCATGTTGAAGACTTGTGGATCCAATTTCCACTCGTGGGGATCCATGAGGTTTCTGCTTAGTTCATCTGCCAGACTATTTATCTTTCCTGGCAGGAATTGTGCTTGCAGATGTACTTGGTAAGTCAATGCTGTGCCCCACAAAGTTATGGCTAGTCTGCAAAGGGGATAGGAATGTGTGCCTCCCTGCTTGTTTATGAACCACATGACTGCAGTATTGTCCAACTTTATCAGTAGTTGTCCTGGATGAAGTAGATCCTTGAAGGCTGTCAGGGCATTTTTAACAGCTAGCATCTCTTTTTGATTGATATGTAGATGCATTTGGATTGCGGACCATGAGCCCTGAATACATCTTCCTGCCATGTGGGCCCCCTAGGCATAATCTGATGCATCTGTTGTCAATGTCTGCCTGGCTGGGGTTATGGTGAATGGCTGCCCCTTGTTGTGGTGACAGGCCTTTGCCCACCATCGAAACTCCTGTTGCAGGCAGGGAATGAGTACAATTATTGTTTCCAAGCTGTGGCAATGTTGAGTCCAAACACTTTTTAGATACCATTGTAGTTTCCTCATATGCAGTCTTGCATATGGAACTAGCAGAATGCAAGATGCCATAAAGCCCAAAGCCTGCAGAATTTTTCTTGCAGTTAACTGGGTGTTTGTTGCCAACATTTTGAAATAAGTAGTCAGTTGCCTTTGTTTGTCTGGCGTGAGATAAGCCATCTGGGCAGATGTATTTAAGCTTGCACCCAGGAATATTATCTCTTGAGAGGGTACAAGTTTTGATTTCTTTTCGTTTACTGTGTACCCTAGGCATGTTAGCAATCTTTTTACAAACGCCAGATGCTGTAGTAGTATGTCCTTGTTCTCTGCTTGAATAAGGCAGTCGTCCAAGTAAGGATATATTTGCATTCCTCTTTGTCTGCAAAATGCAATTACTGGTGCCAGGTATTTTGTGAAGACCCTGGGCGCAGTAGATAAGCCAAAGGGCAGTGCAGAGAATTGGTAGTGCATTGAGCCAGCTATGAATCTGAGGTATCTTCTGCATGACTGTCTGATTGGGACATGCAGGTATGCCTCTTTTAGGTCTAAAGTTACAAGCCAAGCCTTCTTGCCCAGCATGGTCAGAAGCTGCTGCAGAGTCAACATTTTGAATTCTGGAATATCCAGGTATGTGTTTAGAATAGATAGGTCCAGTATTGGCCTCCAGACTTTGTCCTTTCTGAGCACCAAGAAAAGTCTTGAGTAAAATCCTTGCCCCTGTTCTTGCTGTGGTACTTGCTGAATGGCCCTCATGTCCATGAGGGATGCAACTTGCTTTTGTGCCTCTGCTCATTGATTTTTTGGCAGGTCTGGCATACCGCTTGCCCTTGGCAGGGTGTGAAAGTGGAACCTGTAACCTTCTGACACTATGTTCAAGACCCATTTGTCCTGGGTGATTAGGTGCCAGATTTGAGAAAAAAGTGCTAGTTTTCCCCCTAAAGGAGCTGCCAGAAGATAAGTGCTTGGCGCTAGCAGGGGGAAGTCATTGGGACTGCGTTCTGCATGGCTGTGACTTGTCTTCTCCGCTTTTGGAGGTAGAAGCACCCCATTGTTTAGACCTGTATGAGCCTTGGGGCTGGGATCTGCCTCTTTGTGGTCTGTCTGACACTGGAAAGGACCAATTCTTTGTATGCCAGTGTCTGCTAAATCTTGGAGGCTGTACCTATAAGAAATTATTGACTGTTTGCATAGATTTGGCTTTGCCCTCCATTTTCTTCAACACCTCTTCTGCTTTAACACCAAACAAGGTATCATGCTGTAATGGAGCAATTAATAATTTTGCTTTAACATGATCAGGCAGATTCTGTTCCTTTAACCAAGCATGCCTCCGAATGACAGAACCCGTAACAGCGGCCCTGCAGGAGGCCTCCAAAGAATCAAAACCACATTGTAAAGTATGCTTTCCAACTTGTTCAGCTGCATGCAATAAATCCTGCATTTCTTTATTTGCTGCACATTCAGAATTTGTCAACATTTTCTGTTTAAGCAGTGACATAATGTACTGCTGATATTTAAGCATATGAAACTGACAATTTAAAGCCCTTACAGCCAAGGTAGCAGAAGTGTAAACCTTTTTTCCCCATCTGTCCAGTGCCCTGGAATCTCTGTCAGAGGGGGTAGGGTTTTTTGCAGTGGAAGCCTTGACCCCCTTGGGACCCTGAGAGATAGTTTCTGGATCAGCAGGAGGGTTTTTAAAAAGAAATTTGTGGGAGTCTGGAACCCTGTAGTATCTGTCTGGCTTAACAGGAGCTGGAGGTAAGGTGTCAGGAGTCAGACTGGACTCTGAAAATACATCATCTACAATGTGTAGCACTGGTAGAATAGCAAGGGGCCTGTGCTGAGGCAGTAAAAGAAAGTCTCTGAGCCTTTTCTTAGATTCTGAATAATCTTGGCTCTCCCAGTGGAAATGCTCCCTCATGGTATGCAGTGTTTCCCCAAAAGAATAATCCTCAGGAGGAGAAGCTGAGGGGATAGATTCTTCAGCATCAGAATCCTCATAAGGAGGAAGACAGTATTCCTGATCAGAAGAGGAATCAGATGAAATGGAAACCTGATCTGAAGATTCATATTCTATCTCTTGTCTAGGCCTCTTGTCAGGAGGGGGATGAGAACCCCTTATCGAAGTAATGAGGTCTTCGGCCATTTTGAGCATCTGTTTTTTTAGGCATGGAGGCCTGTCCATGGGGCTGTTGTACTTGTTTCTTTGTCTTTAAAGCTGCTTTAGTCTTTGCCTTTGAAGCTGAAGTCGTTTTAACATATAATTGTGTAGGCCTGAAAACGCCCTCAGAAGCCGATGCCTGCTCAGTGGCTCTGGACCCATCTGAGGGAATGGTTTCCAAAGGTCCAATACCTTGAGTTTCTGTAGGCCTGGTTGACTCTATGTGGGAGTCAGTATCAGCCTGCGGCTCTAAAGTAGTGGTCGTCAGGGGCTGCGAAAGCGCCTCACTGAGAACCGGTGAACCGACGACTGGCCTAGAAGAAGCCTCGTCGTCGGTTTTGGACCTCAGATGCCTGTCCTTTTCTTTTTCTTTGTGTTTTTTGTAAACTCCGGTAGTCGGCTGTTCCGACAGCATTATATAATTAAATCTTCTGCCTAAGTAATGAAATGCAAAATCGTACTGACGCTTAACAGTGCGTTGGTTAAATCTAGCACAAAACCGACAACTAGCAATGTCATGGTCAGGGCCTAGGCAAGGAATGCAGTAAGAATGAAAATCCTTATGAGGTATTTGCTTCCCACAAGAAATACAATTATTAACTTTTTCTGACATCGGTCTGGAGCAAGAAAAAAGTTTCCCCAACGGGGTACTTACCTTTTAATGAAGACTTCGGATCTGAAATTCAAACTTGAAAATCTCAGGAGTCGGCCGACCGGCACTTGTGAACTGCTTTTGCTTCGGGCACAGCGCAGCAAGAAAGACTGAAAAAAAATGGCGTCGGCGCACTGACGTCAGGGAGGAGGCGACAGCAACCGATGCCGGAACTAGACTTTGGAATTCAGGCCGACTGCAGGTAGCCTGCCAGCAGGATAACCCAATTGTAATGACCGCAACAGTGAAACACGATGAACATCTGCAAAATCAAAATTAGCCCTACTTTATATGTTGTCCCAAGTCACTGCTGGTATATTGGAAAAGTCACCCAAACATCTTTTCCTGGATTACTCATACAATTAGACCTTACAATTCCGCCTAATCTATCACTGGTGTAAGTCTGGGTGGCAGATCTAATAATTATTCCTGACTGTATTGAAAAACATGCATTCTGGAATGCCAAATAAAATTATTATTCAGAAATTCAGAATCGACAGAGTGTCTTTCTGTTGCAGTATTTGAAAAGTACAAAAAAAACAGCATTAGGTTCTTAAAATAACATCTGCAGCTTTAAAATATGTAAACTAACAACATTGCTTGCTGCCCTGACTTTAATTTCCTGCCTGAAGTGAACCTATGTTACTAATAAATAAATTATTTTAAGTCTGTAACCAAACTGATAATGTAATACAGTGAAATGGAAAGGCTGTAACTTCATTATTAAATTATGGAAACCTCATTTGCATTGGTTTTCCCTGTCATAAACTCAAATGAAACTAAAGTAGTAATCTGACACTGTACTAATTTTCCAAAATTTGTTGCACTTCTGTACCCTTATAAAATTAATCTTAATTGTTGAATTTTCTACATTTACTCAGAGACCCTCATTTCATAATTTAAAAAAAATATTTCTTAAGTGTACAGGTCTCTGACCACTGCCTAACATGTAACTGTTCTTTTAGCTGACATTATTTAACTCTTTCAGTATGACTGAATGCTGTAAGGATTTGTAATTACAATCATTACTGTCTACAACTTTCTTGGATAAACAGTAAGAAAGAATAGTTGTGTAAAGTCTTACCATAACCACAGATGTCCTTCTCTTCCATGTTGCAGTATTCTTAGATGCAGAAGAAAAAGCATCCAAGTATGCAGGGATGACAGGTGGGATAGCAGAAGGTGAGGGGGATTCTACCTGTAACAATACAAAGTACCTTTTCTGGGTTTCAGACATTTGGGATGTGTCCCATTTGAAATATTCTTTCATTTTGGTGATAGTTTCATCAATTGTAATATCCTCTCGAGGAGAGTCTTCTCCCTCAATAGATTCTTCATCTGGGGAGCAGTACTCCTGGGGGGAAGCAATTTGTGAGGTGTAAGAGATGGATTCCTCAGAAGAGGAATAATCAGTGTCTTGCTCTTCTTCCCTATCATGAGAGGTAGGAGGGGGGAGAGAAGAAGCAGAAGCAGGTCTAGGGCTTAGCAGTGGTAGAGTGGAGGTAGATTAGGCTGAAGGCCTGCATCAAGGAGGAAGTGAATGACTGCCAGTCAGGTAGGCCTTCCTTACTCATGGTTAAATGTTTGGTCTTTTGTTTTCTTTTGGAAAAAGTGGATTTAGGTGTAGAAATAGAAGAACATCTGTTATTGCATAAAACTGTCACTAATAATATTCAACTGATCTTTACCATGAAGTTTTATGGCATACAGTACTGTCTTTTAATTCAGCTTGCTGAGCTAGCCTGTAATCTGATAACTCAGTTATGTAAATCTGTGCCTCTGGTGTGCTCTGGTAAACTGCATTTTATGCATGAAATATATAAAATCTTGAATCATTTACACATACACATTTATTTGTAGACTTGAACTGATCTGATTCTGGAATTTTACTTATCTGTCCTTTACAAGTAAGTGAAGTTTTCCCATATAGTCCTGACATGAGATTTGAACCTGTGGCTTCAATGACATAATATTTATGCTGCACTGCTTTCTTGAACTTTTAAAAATGTAACATTGACTTTCAATTCTACAGTCTGTAAAACTAGCTAATCATCATTTAATATCTGTAAATGTTCTTCTTCTGTTTCTATTTGTATACGATAATTATGCACAACAATATGAAAACAATAACACAAAATTTGCCAGATCTGTATCTGTAAACCATTTATTCTGCTAATTTATCTTGACTGTCATTTCTGGTATACCATTAACAACATGTGCTTTTAGAATGGTAAATGCATATACCAATTTTAAATCTAGTACTAGCCTGAAACTTATTTTTTTTTTACTGGCTATAAAAGTGAATCGAAATTTTAGCCTGTTTTTTCTTCTTTTTTTCAGAATACAATACTGTTTCTGAAAATGTGGTGACTTCTTTGCTTACAGTTTAGCTGTGGCAAGTGAATCATGATTTATTTTATTTTTAACTTTTGTACATCATTTCCACAATCTACTACACACAATTTTTAAAAGTATTACCTATTTGCACTACAGTACATTCTGTAGCATTTTTACTTCTCCATAAAATCTTGTTACTGAAGTCAAAAACATGCAACTCTGGCGACATGTCCATATCGAGTATAATACTGTCACACTCAGAAATGATTACTGCTGTGACCTGTGACCTTTTAAATTCTATCATTATAACTGCACGTCTGGTGATAGAGGATTGTTTGTAACTGAAATGAATGCGTCTTTATTAACCAGTACAGTGACCCACAATTTTTTCCTGTAAACAATGTAATATTGTCATTTCTCTCTACCTTAAATGATGACAGACAAATCATTTGGTTTGGTGCTGGACTGACACACCCTTTCTAGATATTCTGAAAATTCTTTTCTACAGAACTAGCGGAAAATATTGATTTCAACCGTGGTATGCATTTTTATTGTGCCCTAAAACACTAGTAACAACATTGACTTGAATTATGGTATGCATTTCTTCTTTATTTTGTCCTGAAGTCTATGTATAACTTACACTGCTTTTTACTTTATTAAACTGATCAAAATCTGCACTCTGATCCCTCTTATCCTCCATCAGTGTAACATCTGCACTGGCTAAAAAGACAGCAGACTCAGTAAAACAGTTCAAAGCACAAAATACAATTCACAAAAGCTTCCCAATTTTAATAAAAAAGGCTAGCTTCAGCTCCAAATGATTAGAAACAGCCCTAGGCAAGAAATAAAGCATAATGTTATGAAAAATTCCTGTCAGTAATGTTTAGCATACAAAATATTGCCAAAATCACAATCTAAATGAAAAAAAAAGTTAAAATGCTGTAAACTTCCTCCATAAAATAATAATAACCCTAAAGAAATAAAACTGCAACATCAACAAGTTTTCCTGTCAAAAACTTCAAATGAAGCTTCTAATTAATGGAAATAACAGGTGAAATTGACTGGCGGCTCTAGAAAACTGAGGCAATGAGAGTAACTATATTAAAATGGCCTACATACAGAAACTCTTAACATTCACAAATGGTGACAAAATTTATTACAAGGGTTAAAACCCACCAAAACCAATAATGAGCTTATAATAAACAGTGTAAGCCTTACTGTAAAGTAAAACTCCAAGCACATATAACTTCCCAATCAGAAAAAAACAATCAAAGCAGTAGAATACACTATTCAAATACTGACAGAAACAAGCACAAGGAGAAAATGAAACCCAAAAGGGTTTCTTATCACAGCTCAGCACCTGAAGAGATCCAGTGATCCTTCTCTTAGTATAGCATTAGAAATCTGAAAGGGTCCCACCTAGAGGTTTATAAGGGAGTTCCTGTACTGCCAGGTCATTAGTCCAAAAACAAAAGACCAAAATCAAACCCTGTACCTTGTATCTGTGAGGTAAAGATCTTAACCATTACGCCAACACCCACTCCTATCATTATATTCATCCCTTGCTTTCCAAAGCATGGGCTAAGAAACAAACTAAGATATAATAAGGATAGCTCTGCTTAAAAATCAAAGTAACTGAAATAGTTTTTTTTACAAGTCCACTGTTTAAACTCTCATTGATATATAACAAAAGGTGTTGCTAACAGTGTTGGTGGCAGGAGCTCTTAGCAATGCTATCAGACTGATGCCAAACACTATTGCTCAATTAATTCAGTTGAGGGTGCATGCTTAAAAGATAAGTATAGTAGATGCATGTTGTAAAGGTAATAATCACAGTTGTTGACTAATAAGTCATGTTAAAATGTCAAAAGCAAATTCAGATTCTGTAGCATTCAGTCACTAACATGATAACTCTTATTGTCTCTCACTCTTCCCTCCCCTGGTTTAATTTCTCCAAGTTTTTTGGGTTTCCCATAATGGGAATGGACCTCATTTTTAAGTCAGGGGAAGATTAGAGATCATGAAATTAGTATTCTTTCACCTTTTCAAGTTAGCCAAGAATGTTTTTTTCATCAACCACTATGTGCCCTGAATTGCCTCTCCTCAAGTATAAAATGTTAATTGGCAATTACATTTTACACCAATTCTGTAAATTTCAAAATGGTAACACTACATTTGCATACAAAAATAAGAGATAACAAGAGAAATTATTTTTAAAAGTACATTCACTAATGAAATGAGCAGAAAACAAACACAAAAATAAAAAAAAATAAACTCAAAGGCAAGTTATCTACCCATTTATCCATCCCTTTTATAAACTACGTGTTCTGTGGTTTGAAGTGGTGACAAGCTGAGCAGAACAGACCAGACTGCTGTACACCTAGCAATAGTCTTAGAGATCATCCTGTGGAATCCTCCTGTGATCTCAGGTAACGAGAGAGAGACAGAAAGAGACAGAATCTCTTCAATGTATTCATTTGTCTGCCCCATCGCCTCCTATACAAAGGCTGTGCCTGATAACCTCTCTCTTAAAATGTTTAGGAGTATCGCCATAAAATGCCCAAATCACATAAACAAACTCCCCTCAACAAAATGAAGCACCGTCTACACTCAGAACAGATTCCTAGCTCTCAGATCCTCACTCTCTCATGGAGAGTGAAACTTATTTGTGCTGTTTCCATCTTCTATTCATAGGTTCATAGGTTCATACTAGGCTAACTGCCCTTACAAACCATTTTAAGCCTAGCCAGTTATCCCCTGTGAGATTCAAACCCTGTACCTTGTGTTTGCAAGGCAAACACCTTAACCATTAGGCCATCCTCCCATCCTCGATCACTACTCAAAGCTCATGCCTATGGACAAGGATAGGGACATAGAATGACCAATAAATTTATCTCTGTCCTATGATTCAGTTCTTGATTCACTACTACATGTCAGTACAATACCTGAAGGATTATTACGGTTGGACCTGTTCGAGGAAAATGTATTTCTTATGATTATTCTTCACAAAATGCATATTAACTTACAGTTTCTTCACAAATTAAATAATATCTGTTCTGTTTAAAATTATACGTAGTATAGATGTACAGTTATGCAAACTACAGAAACTTACTGTAGTTTTAAGTGTTTTACAACTGCATTCTTATATTAAGCTGCAAAGTGTATTAACAGATGACTGAAAGTACAGAAAGTGCTTATACAGAGTCTGGTTCTGGAATGCCCAAAAAGGGAGGAAAGTACACAATGTGAAAGAGATTTTGTTTTATCTGAATTCTGACCTTCCCAGGCTGGGATGGGTAATTACTAGGAATGTTGGAAGATAGCATACACTGGTACTAAAATATACAAGGTCGAAAAAAAAAACTGGTTGCCAGGTCAGGTGGCTTGTGTTTTTCTAAAACATAACTGTTACTAAAAACATGGTTAAGTGTTCATGTGCAGCATTAAGAGAGGAGCACGAGGGTCTGCAGAGACCCTATTTGTTAACTAATATGAAATGTTAGAATTCTGCATGCATGTTACTGAAAATAAAAAAAAAAGAACTGTATGTTTTTGCTGCTTGGCGAGACTGATTTGAAAACGTTGTGAAGACAGTCTTCCCAGCGCTGTGATTTGTTTGATGTAATAAGTAGAACAAATGATTTGCACATCCTGAAGAGTTATTCTTAAGTTGAGAAAAACAGGCAAATGTTTATTATTTATGTATATTTTAACTGCACTCTAACAGCCCCTTCAATGTTCAGTCTCCTGATCCTTTCTATCTTCAATGGAAAACAA
Source organism: Protopterus annectens (assembly GCF_019279795.1). Classification (NCBI taxonomy): domain Eukaryota; kingdom Metazoa; phylum Chordata; order Ceratodontiformes; family Protopteridae; genus Protopterus; species Protopterus annectens. The sequence continues at coordinate 241,783,976 of NC_056743.1, forward strand.
GACTGTACAGTTATGTACGTAAACTCACCATAACAGTAGATATTTGAATCATTAGTCATGCAGTAGCCTTAGCTGTATGCTTATTTCCTGCTACAGATATAGCAGCTGACCAGCTTCAAAGGCACAACCCATGCACCTAAACCCTTATTTAGCTCAAGATAAGTTGAAGAAATAGACTGACCTGGGAGCCAAGCCCCTCAGAGCTTTTATACCAACTGAGAGAGGGCAGGTACAGCAATGCAGAGACAAGTACTAGGAAAGTAATAATATACATCCTCAACCTGGCAAAAAACAAACAAACATTTAAACATAAGGGGGATGGAGGGAGTGGCTAGGGCAGCACTGATCATTTGAGCATCTATTGTTATGGTAAGTTCACTTACACAACTGTACTATGCTCACCATACTGATCACAGTTGCAGTAGCCTTAGATATATGGGTAGACTATCATAGCCTATACTTACTAGGAGGAGCAGGAAGGATGAGGGTCCAGAAGCCCCTGGAGTATTGTCCTAGCAAAACCTGTTCTAGACCTGGAGAAGGAATCTAGTTTATAGTGCTTTTGTAAAGGTACATACAGAGGACCACATTTCTGCTTCTAGAATACTTCTAGATTCCACCCCCTTCCAAAAAGTCACAGCGGAAGAAAAGGCCTTGGGAGAGACAGCCTTGACTGTACCTGGAATTGCCTTGTTGTGGTGGGTGTAACAAAAGTTAATACCATGAGACAACCATTTGGAAATAGCCTGTTTTGACACAAACTGTCCTTTCTTCTAACCTCCACAGGTAATTAATAACTGATCAGAGGTTCGGAAGGATTTAGCTCTGTTCAGATAACATCGGAGCTATCTATGGACATCTAAGGTATGGAGCATCTTTTCTCCCTAATATTCAGGTTCTGAAAAACAAGATAAAGTTGACCCACCATAACAGCTTCAACTCAGATTCTCTTCTTGCAGAGGTCAGAGCAATCAGCAATACTGTTGTACATGTTAAGAACACTAAGTCAGACTGGTGAGCTGATTTAAATGGAAAAAGAGCAAATTTTTCCAAGATCCTAAGGATCAGCCACCTTTTTTCTAGGTGGCTTGATATGCAGCACTCCTTTCAGAAACATTTTCAAATGAGGTTGGAAGATGGGGATCCATGGGCAGACATGCTGAAATGGCTGATAAATGAACCTTGATGGAACAGTAAGACTGGCCAGAGGAAAGTAACTCACAAATAACACAGAACCAGAGAAACACTAGCCTTAAAAGTGTGCTAGTTAGATTTAGTCCTGGCACTAACTATAAATCCTTTACATTCACTAATATAGGATTTTCAAGTAGAAGGTTTTCATGCCTCCTTTAATACCTATTGCACATAGTCTGAAAAAAAAAAAGGTTTATAAAAAGTATTAAACCTCTATCATCAAGGCAGTTAGCTGTAGTTATTTGGAGGTGGAATGTATTAAAGGACAACTACGGGTTATGATGCTTATTGCTACTTCCTGATGTTTCCCCCCCCCCCCCCACCTGTCAATCCCGCCTTTAAAAATAAACACCTAGGCATGAGAGAGCATTTATTTTTATATTTCTATTGTTTCCCGTCTTTCTGCTAGCGGTACAGCTAGCAATCTTTTCTAAAAAATTATTCTCACGCTCTTGCCGGTAACATTAAGCCTTTCGTCAAGTCGCCCATCACTTTCCAAGCAGTACTTAATAAAACACGCCCCCCTTGGCTATTGTCACCCTGGAAACACCTTTATTTCAGTTATGCATGCCTTTCTGCATGTATTCCCGCCCCCTCAGCCTGCCTTCTCATAAATATTCACTCGTGCAGAGAAGGAACTTCTTTTGAATGTCTACGTTCAGAGATGGCTTTATTTTTTGAAAGGAGGTTATATCAGTTAGCAGCACAACGAGCGTGTTCCAACTGAATCATTTATTGCAGTCTAGTAAGTGCAGAGTTTTTTATTTGTTTAAAAGCTCCATCCTAGCTTATTCGCACTGTGAAAGTACGCTTTACGATCGTGTTGACTTTTAACATCATGATGTTTTATGCCTGGCAGTAAATACACTTGAGGAGCAGAAAAGGTTGTAGCTCTGTATGGGGTTGCACGTGAACATTGTACGCTCTGCATAACAGTTTTTTTCTTTTATTTTTTTTCCCTCTAGGTATACATGTGCTACGAGAAGCAGACTGCAACAGTGGGAGTACATATACCTGATTTATTGAGTGATTTCAGACTGTTAGTTCTGATTTTTAAGCAAATGCTCTCAATAAATCAAGAATGTTATTCCCACTGCTGTTTTCTGCTTTATAAATTTTATGGTCGGGCTACTGGTTCTCTGGTGCTTGCTTTTTGCAGCATTAATTTTAGTTCTGCCATTACCAGCATTGTTTGCATTTTTTTTACAAGGCTGCTTTCATTTTCTTTGTCATAAAGTAGCAAAGTGTAATATCACTGTGGAATACATTCACTGTTCAGAGTTTCATAATAAGTCTGTTCAAGGAAAACTTGTTCAAAGAAAACTTGTTCTTAAGGTTTTAAAATTGCATTTCACAGTTCTGCCTGCTTTTGTGCAGACCAACAGTGCACCTAGTATAAGTTATAGAGCAAACAGATTGCTTTGCGCTGTATCTATGTGCTCTTTAGCTGATGATAAACTTTTTTGTTTGTCCAGAATTTTGAACTGCATGCTTTGGCAAAACCTGCAGTTCTATCAATATTTTGAATGAAGTGGTATGCCTGATCTTGGAACAGTAGTATACAGGAGTCATGTCACTCTCCACATCTTGTAAATTGTAATGCTGCAACCATGTTCAATTGTTCTGCCAAGCTGCTGTGTCATTTGTCAGATGAATTTGGGTTACTGTATGTTCATAGAACTGATTTCTAATTAGAATTTGTGTATTTAAATAATGGGACTGTTTCATTTTGTGGAAAAATATTAATGTTTAAAGTTCAGGAAACTGGAGAGTTATTTTAGATTGGTGTATATTAGAACAGTTTTAGTGCTTGAAATGTCTAGTACTAGCTGGATACACCTGTAGTTTTTAGGATTGCATATTTAAAACCACTGAAGGCTTACACAAATGACTTTTTTATCTACTGTACTTTATACCTTCCGTTTTACCTTACTTTGTTACCTGAACTAATTAGATATGAAGCAATCATTCATTCTTTTCATTCTGTGGGACTATGAGGACACAGAACACTGAAGTGGCTTTATTTAGTGGAATTTCAATTTTTATGCTGATTTATCTGCCTGGACAGAAGAAAAGGTTAAGCAAGAAAAATTAATGTAATTGTTTTATTCTGTTTAGTCGTACATTTTTTTAATTTAGTACAGTTAGCATAACAGTTTGCATTCTCTTCCAATTACTGCCTAAAGTATAATGCTAAATGGATAAATGAATGAATGACTAAATAAATTTATTATTAAATAGAAAGTTATATTTATATCTCCAGTTTTGCATTCATGATTTCATGTGAAATTTGCCTTTTCATGGGGTTATCAAAAAGTACTAGAGAATCGTCATACAATCTATGTAGATTGTAGAAGATTCTGTAGGAATGGGAAGTGTACTAATTGGTTCTCTGACAGAGTGGCTGATGAATGTATCACACTACCAAATTACATTAAAGCAAGTACTAAATATTTTTAACAGCAGCCTGGACACTTAGTATGGGAAAATCTGTTTTTTGGTATATTGGCAAGCTGGAAGGGTATTAATGCCTATGCTTGGAATATTTGTATGTATGCACAGTAATAAATATTGCTTATTAAAAACAGGTCAGAATCCAATATCAGCTCGTATTAGTTATACTGGTGTATAATGCATAGTTTATGGGTTGGCTTGAGGATAACTGACCTTGTGGGCTATTTTCTGCCTAGCCAATTACCCTATGTGAGAATACAAACCTGCACCTTGGGTCTGCAAAGTAAACAATTTATACACTATGCCAACCTTAATTTGCTATACAAGACTGGTTCTTACTCAGCCACCAGCTGGTAAACACAGATGATTCCTTGTAACAAAATGTTAACTAACAATGGTGTCCTACAAAGTTTGCACTGAGTTACTGGTTGAGAAGGCAATAACAGTGATTACATCACAGCTATTACATGACTAATGTGAAATTTATTCTGCAGTGATAGTCTGTGCATAGTGACTATAGCACTCAGTTATGATTTCATTTTGATAATTGTTCAAGCTGAGCCACATTACTGAAGAGGCAAACTGGGGTCACTGATTCATTTATGTGCTTGTGCATACTTAGACCTTTTAATTAAGGTGTCACTTGGTTAGTGTTTCATTTTTGTGCTTGAGCATACAAGCACAATACTGATGGGGTCACTTGGGTAAATGACTCCTTCGGCTGTTTGTGCCTACCTGCGCATATTACTGAAGGATCCTTGGGGTACCCATTTCACATTTGTGGTTGTGCATGATTTCACATAGTAATGAAGGCTACACACTTGTTTAATGTTTCCTTTTTGCACTTGTGCATACTTTGACATAGTATGGAAGGCATGATTTTAGTATATGCTTTATTTTGTTGTTTGTTATTACTTGACAATTACCTAAATTACTTTGGTTTTTTTAATTGAAATCCTGATTTTTGTACTTCTGCACACCTATGCCTAGTGGTCAAGTGGTCGCTGGTGAATATGGTCACTTGGGTAAATGTCATTCCTGTGCCTCTGCATACTTCTAAAGGAATGAAGGTGTCAATTGGGAAAATGGTTCATTGCCAGGCTTGCACATAAGCAATATTACTGAACAGATTATTTGGATAAATGTTTGATTTCTACTGGTTGTGCAGATTTGAGCATGTTACATACGGGGTCGCTTACGGAATACATCTGCATATGTGAACTCACTACTAAAGGGGTCACTGTGATAAATCTCTCATAGGTAGGTACTAGGCTATTGGCCATAGGGCCTATATAAGCATAGCCAAATAGTACCCTGGCTTTTGCTTTCCAAGAAAATTATTTTCCTGTGCCCCTGTCAAGCAGAGCCACAGAAGTGATCCCCAGGGTGAATTTCCTATATCCCATCCAATCATCAAGATTTTTCTGGAAGAGTTCTAATGAGGAGCTTTGTTTGATATAGATAGGTTCTAGTGTATGGGAAGTCTCTGGGATAGGAATCTATCACTTCAGCATGTTCTGTTTATTGTGGTGAAAAGGCTTAAGTCCCTAGAGCGTGTAGCTTGGAACGACTGGGATTTCTTTAAGTGGAGCATGTCCAACAGCTCTAGGTTTGACATAGCTTTGTATGTTAGGCAGAGGTCGCCTCTGAGTAGGTGATATGCGACTGAATAAAGCTGGAGTTTTTTGAGAAGGTCTGCGTAGGGCATCTGTTTGAGGCCAGTAATCCTCTTTGTAAGGTATTTCTGTGGCCTTTCCAGTTGTTGTAGATGTCTTGTGAGGTACATACCAAAAGGGGCATTGTACTCTATAATGGGTCTAATGAGTGATGAGTAGAGGAGAACAATGACCTCTTTTTTCCCTCAATGAGAAACGTTTTGTGATGAGGTGTGCCATGTAGAAGGATTTCCTGACTACTGTGGTGATGTGATTATCAAAGGAGAGACTACTGTCCATCTGTGTCCCAAGGTCTCTTCTCACACTTTTGGTGTTAAGTAGACTACCATCTATGTGGTAGTTCATGGGTACAAAGTTTTTACCAAAAGGGATAACAGTGCACTTTTTGACATTGAGCTTCAGGCCATGGCTTTGACACCAGGCATCTGTCTCAGTGAGGCCCTTTTGTAGTGTGTCCACATGGTTAGGAGTTTCAATTATGGCTCCTAGTTTGCAGTCATCTGCTAACGTCATTAGCCAAAGACCTTCTGTGTTAGCCTGTACTTCAGAGAAGTAGATACCAAACAGAAGAGGACCCAGGACTGAACCCTGTGGTACTCCACTTGTCACTGGTCTGAAGTCTGATTTGGAGTCTGCTACTTTCACAGTATTGGTTCCGTCAGTGAGCCAGTTGGCAACCCATCTTGTGACATAGGGATTTATACCTAGTTTAGTGAGTTCATCTTGTTCTTTGTGCTCAACAGGTCATAGTTTAGAAGGATCCATATGGTAAATGTTTTCCCATTAGTGCTGGTGCATGCTAAGACAGACAAAGGAAAGGGTTGCCCAATTAAATGTGCTCCTGCATACTTGAACATCAAACTAAAGTGTGTGCTGTGGTAACTGTTTTACTTGGTGTTTCTGCATACTTGGCAATATTCATGAAGGGTTCACTTTGTTAAATGTTAAACATTTCTGATTGTGCACGCTTGTTGTTTGTGCTTACTTGGACATAAGTAATGTGTCGCTTGGATTAATGTTTGAGTTTTAATTTTTTTTTTCATTGTGCTTACTTGCACATATGACCAAAGTGGTTGCTGGGGTAACTTATTTATTTCTCTGTTTCAGCATGATTGGCTGTATTAATGCAGAGGTCACTTATGTAACTTTTTCTTTGTTGTGAGTCTGTATACTTGTGCATATTATTTAAGATGGCCCTTGGAAAAATAGTTCCCTGCAATGATTGCACATAGGTATACATATTATTCTGGCTATTGCATGGGCAACTATTTCATTTCTTGTTCTTGTGCATGGTGCTACAGATTACCTAAGTGTTCACCTATGATTATAGGATCATAGGAAGTTACTAGGCTATTGCCCCTGAGGCCCTTATAAGCCTACCCAAGAGTTTAGCCCATCCATGGACAAATCAGAACTAGGTGGCCCTGTCCAGCAGAGACATGCGTGGAATCCCATGGATGTATTTTCTGTTTCCCATCCAGTTATTCAGGTTGCGCTTAAAAAGGGGTAAAGGGGTATTCTGTTTGACATGGAGAGGGAGTGTATTCCATAGATGGGGGAGTCTCTGGGACACATCTGTCCTGCCAACAAGCCTTATTGATGTCACCGGCCAGGTTGATGTTGCCTGTGTGGGTTACTCAACTGGAGCTTGACTTGCGCATATGCAGCAGTCCCATCAAGGCAGGGTCGGAGATCACCTTGTATGCCAGACAGAGGTCAACTCTGAGCAGTCTGTATGAAACAGAGTAGAGGGATAGGACTTTTAACCTATCTGTGTATGTTAGATGTTTGATGCCATGGATTCTCCAGGTGAGGAACCTCTGTGGTCTCTCTAGCTGTTGCATGTACTTTTCGGTTTACATGCCGAATGGGGTGTTGCATGCAAGAACAGGCTTTATAAGGGAAGACTATAGGGATGTTATGACGTCCTTGTCCCTGGATGAGATACCCTTACTTATGAGGTGGGCCATGTAGAAAGTTTTCCGTATAATTGAAGCAACATGGTGTTCAAAAGTCAGGTTGACTGCGTGCTTAGGACGTTGTTATTAATGTGATAATTTGTGTAGATGTCACTCTCCCCAAAGGGGATGATGATGCATTTTTTTCTATTCAGCTTGAGGCCATGTTGCTGGCACCATTCATTTGTTTGGGTGAGACCCTTTTGCAGGATCTCCACATCACTAGAGGAATTGATGACTACTCCCAGCTTGCAGATTAATGCATGCAAAGTGACAGCAAGATATACAATAGCTACACTGCATTGTTTTAAATAAATCACCGCAGTTCTTTTGCTCCTGTACTCATGATTTCTGTATACTGTGATTTCTGTCTGATACTTTATTCTCATCTTTGGTAATTTCGGAGACCACTTGCTATCTAGGTTGCATATCGGCATATTTTCCCTGTTTGCTGCTGGCTCGTAATTCTGTGTAGATATTTCTGTATTTATTTACATTTGTTTACTGGAAATTCTAACTGGACAAAGGTAGTTTTTCTGTGTAATTTAATTCTAACTTGTGGGTTCAGTTAAATAAGATTTTAGAATTAAACAATTTTTTATGTAATTGTTTTAAGCATTACAGAGTGGTTATCATGTAAATGTCTAAAGAAAGTAATTATGCAGAATTCATTTCATTTGGATATGCAGCATAATAATCAAAGAGCAGCTGCGTATGAACAGTTAATCTGTTTTGTGGTGCATTTAGCTTTCTAATCCATTTATTTAGCGCTTTCAACAAGTTACACATGACTTCTTCAGAATGACTGATTCTGATGAAGTCATATGTAACTTGTTGATGAAAGCACTAAATAAATCAGTCCTAGCTCAGATTACATTTTCGTGCTTTCGTTTTTTTCTTTTTTGGTTAACTGGTTAAGTGTTTTCTAATCCATTTCCAAAGATAAAAAAAAAATAGTTTTTGCATTTTTTAGATGTAAGTTAAGCTTAAAAAAAAATTATATTACATACCCTCGAGGAAGAGTTGGCATAGGGATGTGGCAGGCACTTCAAACATACAAGGTACAGGGTTTAATCCTGATCTCTGTTAGCTAGGCTTGTAATACTCAGCAGAATAATAACCTAGAATTTACTTTATGAAGCAATGAAAACAACTATCCAAAGTACTGCTACCAATTTTCAATTCAAGTTTGTGGTCTTTTAACCTGTTGAAAAATTAAAATAGATGTATGATTTTATCAGTTATTTTATAAGAATTCTTGAAGCTGTGCCTCAACCCCGGATGTTGTTTTGTCCAAGAGAGTTTCAGTACACGATATTTAATTATAGCTTATTGGAAATCCATTACTTTTGTATTTCCCTGATTGTCTTCCACGTGATTTGTGAAACGCGTTCTTAATGCAGTTCATGAATTTTGTAATGTTGTTGTGCAAGTGACAGGTATTAAGCTTTAAACATCAATTACCTTCCTCTTTTAGGTTGTAATAGGTTAGTATTGCAAACTGCATCTTATTACAGTGTATAGAGTCTTCTCCAGATTCTTTTTAGGTTTCAACACAGGTTGTCTGACTATTTTACATTCCTTATAATTTATGCTTAAAGCATCATGCTGTAATGCATCAATCAATAACTATTTAAATAAATTAAGTAAATAAACATAAAATATCATTGTATTTATTATATTACAAAAGATGTTACGTGGGAAAATGCTTCATGTCAATACTTTCACATGCCTAAATACATTAGTGAAGAGATTGCTCTGCTAACTGTCCCATTCTTTACTACTTGTGCATGGGTGGACATATTACTGTAGGGGTCACTTGGGAAACTGGTTCGTTTTGGTACTAGGTCATATAGGTGTTGAGCTTGCTGAGATATAGGTTTTATTTTCCTGTTTATCCACATTTTAGAGATATTACTGATTGGGTAACTTGGCTAAACATTTTAGTGCCTGTGCTAACTTGGACAAATGAATGAAGGTATCACTTGTGAGAAAAGGATCATGTATGATGTTTGTTCATGAATACACATATTTTTGAAGAACTAGCTTCAGTAATTGTTTCTTTTACATATTTGAACATATGTCTGAGGAGGTCCCTTTCATTATGGTACATGTAGATACTAAGACATACTAATGATGGGGTCACTTGCATACCAATTTCAGTTTGGTGTTTCTGGTTTGGTTGTGAATGCTTGGCCATAGTCATGAGGGGGTCACTTTGTTAATGTGTATTACTGTAGTTATGCATACTGGGACATATCGCGGGGCCACTTGGTTATATGCTTCATATTGGTATTTCCGCTTATTTGTACATATTACAGGAGGGGTCACCTATTTCATTGTGCCTCTGCATACTGGAGCAGGTTGCTCAAGAGGCTGCTGGGGTAACAGATGTAGTTTGTGTATTTCAGCATACTGGGACTTATTAATGAAGGGTTAACTTGTGTAAATGGTTCACATTTGTGCTTGTGCATGCTTGGTGTTTGTGCTTATTTGCTCAAATGGAAGAAGGGGGTCACTTACTTAAATGGTTGATTTTTGTGCCTCTGCATACCTGGATCTATAAGTAAACTGTTTGCTAGGGTTAATGTTTTAATTTTGTGTTTATGCATGCTGCAACATATTATTGAAGGGGTCACTTGGGTAAATGGTTCATTTCCATGCTTGCACATGCAGAAATATACTAATGAAGAGATTACTCATGTAACCATTTCATTTTTTGAACTTGTACAAGGTTTGACATATTACTCAAGGGGTCGCTTAGGGAAGTGTTTCATTACAGCACTTGGGCTTATAAATGGTGATCTTGCTGGGATGTACACTTTATTTCAGTGTTTCAGCATACTCGTACATATTAATGAAGGGGTTCACATGGGTAAAATATTCATTCTATTGGCTCTGCATAGTACGACTAATTACTGAAAGTATGACTAGTGTAACAGGTTAATTTGCATGCCTGCAAATGTCTATACATTTCCTGAAGATACTGCATGGGTAATTGTTTCTTTTCTAGTGCTTGTGCATATGTGGACATATGACTTTAGGGATCGCTCTGGGGAAATGTTTCATTTCTGTACACGTACATAGTTGAACATATTACTTCTGGGCTCACTTGGATAAATCTAATTTGGTGTTTGTGCATACCTGGCCATATACTTGAAGGGTCCTTATGTTTCACTTTTGCGCTTGTGTATGCTGGGACATAGTCATGAAGGGTTCACTTGATTAGTGTGTCATTATTGCAGCCATGCTTCCTTCAACATATCAGTGACGGGTTGTTTAGGTATATGTTTCATATTGATATTTGTGCTTACTTGTACATATTAAAGATGGGTTCACCTATTTATCAGTGCCTCTGCACAGTTGAACAGGTCACTGAAGTTATTGCTGTGGTCGCTGTGGTGATTGTTGTCATTCCAGCAAATGTTTATTTGTGCTGCTGTATGCTTGGTGTTTGTGCATACTTGAACATATTAAAGAGGGGGATGCTAAGTTGATTGTTTGTTTTTCTGTGCTTCTGCCTACTTGGATATACAAGTAAAGTAGTTGCTGTGATGATTGTCTTAATTTTGTGTTTTAGCTTACTTGAATATATGAATGAAGGGACCACTTGGTTCAGTGTATAATTTTAGTGCTTCTACATACTTGTACATAGTACTTTTAGGTGTCACTTTGCAAAATGGTTCATTTTGATGCTTGGACATGCCTCTACATATGACTGAAGAGATTGCTTGGGTAACTGTTCAACTGCTAACAATTGTGCATGGTTGCAGGTAACGGTTGCATTTCAGTACTTATGCATAGATTGGCATATCATTGGAAGTGTCATCTGGTGAGCTGCTTCCGTTCAGTGTTTTGTGCATATTGCGAGATACCAACAAAGCATTTGATGTAGGAACTACTCCATTGCTGTGTCATGGAACTGCTTATGGAGACAGGGTCTGACTGCAGTACTGATCACTGGACAAGAGAGTTCATGTTGTCACAGTCTTGTGCTTGCTCATACGTTAGCCAAACTCTTGTTGGGGTTGCTGATAGCAATACTTCTTTTATGTGCACGGAACTGCAAGGCAAGCTTTTAATGGGAATGGGTAACTCCATACTGATTCTTAGAACAAGCCTAACAGATAATGGCCTTCTGATTGCTGATTCTGCACTTACTGTGATCAGTTCATGGCTTGCCCTTGCGCATAATGATGAATACCTAGATCCTCACCTCATCTGCCACATAGACAGCTTTGCATCTATTAATGAATGACCAATGAAGGGTGTTTTACAGGTACAGTTTCTGGTCCAGCAATTGTAAAAACTTTATGTTGCTTTGAACTGCTCTTAACATTAGATACTGCTGTATGGACTTGTTCATGGGACAGTGTGAGGAAAAGTACACAATACACATAAATCCGTGGCATGTTGTCATAAGGGTGTTCCAGGCAGGTAGGTCTATGGGGCATCAAATTAGTGTGTCTGATAGTAATATTTATTATTTTAGTTATTTTTTTTGGTATGTATTTCTTTATTTTCCATTTGTTTACCGGGTTAGTCCAACTGGACACAAGGTGAACGTTTTCATCGGAGGCCCGTGCAGAAAAGCTCCAGCTACATTGTAAAAAATTATACAACATAAAAAAAAGTAATAAAAATTTATATAAACCTAGCTATCTGCTGCAAATAGCATACAACATATAAAAGGAGTAGATCACAGTTTTACAGCTGATGCATTATACAGTGGTTAGAATACTGAGAAATAATTAAACAAGATATTATCCAGCAAATAGAAAGTGAAACTACACAGCACACCTGTGATCTCGGGATGTTGAAAGTCAGGAATAGGTGAATTTACTCTGGTTATATACAAGAACATATCCAAGTTTTGAATAGAAGATTTGTTAGTAGGCATTTCGCAGTATGTTTTCTATTTAGACATCTAATGTTAGGGGGTAGAGAGTTCAAGGCCATAGCAAATGCATAGGAATAAAGAGACTGGCCTAAGCTATGTAAGCAATTAATAACAGTCAATGCAGCGGTATTGAAAGATCTTAGTTGATGCATGATTTTTCTGGAAGGTGAGCAGGCTAGACAGGGCAGATATTTTACTTGGTTGGTATAGCAGTTGATGGGTCAGGAGAGGTTTATTGTATTTTAGTAGGTTACAAAGTTCGAACCATCCTAGTTGTCTTAGGGAAAGGCAATTGAGTGGCTATGAGCTCTGTGACTAGGTGTTATCCAAATGAATTACTTCTGATGATTCGGTGAGTATGGAAATAGTGTATGACTGCTGCAATATTGGGGAATTGTATCTGAAGGCAGATTTATGTGTGCGTGTGTGTTTGTCTGTATATTATGTGTATACATATGTATATAAATAAAAAGCATATAGCAAGATGTAGCTATACATGTTGATGTAGAGTTCTATAAATATATAAAATTACATAGTAACTTACAGAAATACACATGTAAAGATATGTTTAATCAAGACAATTACCACAATCACACAATTAATTTATTTCTCTGTTGCTGTGAGTATGGATAAAGAAATAATGCCTACTTGCACCATGTATATAAGACTGTGCAGATAATATGTAAAGTTAGAATTCTTTATAACAGTAAATATGCACATTTAGCCTTTTTTATTTCTGTATAAAGTCTTCCTGTCAAGATGCACTGCTTGGCAGTGGTTGAGCAACATGCATACCTATCTGCTGCCCCTGAATTGGCATTATCTGCATTACTTACAATCACATTTCTGCCATGTTATTGTACATATTGATGCAAGTAAAAACAGTTTATGATCTTCAGTCATTTGGGGAAATATTTCATTTTAGTACTTGTGCATACCACGACATATTTGAAACCTGGTTAATTTTGGTGTTTGCACAAATTGGAACATATAGAAGGATCCTTGTTGAAAATGTGGCATATTTCTCCACTTACACATCACCCATTCACAACATGATCTTTCTTTCCTTTGATGTTACATGCATAAGACATCCAGAAGCACTATTAGGACACCATGGGGGGGTCATGGCTACCTGTGTCAGAACTGCCAACACATTAGTCTTTGACAAACTTGTTCTTCCTTTGTTTCAAAAATCTAATTCATTTACATAGCAGTCACAATGTCTGCACTTGCCTTTCATAAGGAATGACTCCCATTTATTTGGATGCCTCTCCCTTCCTAGTGTAAGCAAAGAGTGTCATTGTTATAGGTTCATAGGTTTATACTAGGCTATCTGCCCTAAGGCATTCATAAGCCTAGCCCAAAGTTTTGTGGCTTACGCCACCCCTTATATGAAAAAATACTGTACCCATTAGTTTGTTGTGCCTCTGTCCAGCAGTGACACAGAGATGATTCCCGGGGTAAACCTACGATCTCCCATCCACAGGTCAAGATTTCTCTTGAACAGAGCCAGCGAGGTGCTCTGCCTCACATGGACTGGGATTTTATTCCACAGCATAGGGAGTCTCTGAGTGATAAATCTATCCCTCCAGCACGTCCTATTTATATCCGTGCTAAGGTTTAAGTCGCTTGCTCTAGTGGTTTTGGTGGATTTGGATTTTTTGAGGTGGAGCATGTCCATTAATTCCGGGTTGGACATGGCCTTGTATGTCAGGCACATGTCACCTCTGAGCAGATGCTATGCGACTGAATAGAGCTGGAGTTTCTTCAATCTGGCAGCATATGACAGATTTTGGAGTCCCTTTATCCTTTTGGTGAGGAACTTTTGGGGTCTCTCCAATTGCTGCAGATGTCGGGTGAGATACATCTCGAATGGGGCATTGTACTCGATCACTGGTCTGATAAGTGAAGAGTACAGGGGAACAATGACCTCACTAGATCTGGATGTGAATCCCTTCATGATCAGGTGGGCAATGTAGTAGGTCTTTCTAACCACTTTAGCAACGTGAGTGTCAAAAGAAAGGCCACTGTCAACCTGGGTCCCCAGGTCCCTGATAACCTCTTCTGTGCTTAGTGGATTGCCACCTATATGGTAGCTTGAGGTTACCTTGTTTTTCCCGAAGGGTATGACTATACATTTTTTGGCGTTTAACTTCAGGCCATGGCTCTGGCACCAGCTATCTGTTTCCGTGAGTCCCTTCTGAAGGATATCCGTGTCCGATGCACTTTCCACTATGGCGCCCAGTTTGCAGTCGTCTGCAAACTTTGTCAGCCAAAGTCCTCCCATGTTGGCCTGTACTTCTGAGAAGTCGATGCCGAACAATACGGGGCCAAGGACCGAGCCCTGTGGGACACCACTTGTGACCGGCTTGGAGTCTGACATAGCGCCAGCAACTCTAACCCTGTGGGTTCTGTCCTTAAGCCAGTTTGCAACCTATCTTGTGGCATATGGGTTTACATTTAAGCTGGTAAGTTTTTCTACAATACCCGAGTGGGGTATTGTGTCGAAAGCCTTTGCAAGGTCAAGGTAGGCTGTATGGACTGCCTTTCCCTCATCAATGGCCTTGGTGACTGTTTCGAAGAAGTCGACCAAGTTCAAAAGGCATGATCTGCCCTTGAAGAAGCCAAACTGGGTCGGGTCCAATGTCTGCAAGTCCCCTATATCTTTGTTTATGAGCTCCATTATGATCCTCTCCATAGCTTTGCAGACTAGACTTGTTAAGCTTATGGGGCGGTAATTACCAGGGTCCGTAGAGGCACCGCCTTTGTGGAGTGGCACCACAGTTGCCGTACGCCACTCCTTGGGCACGTATCCTGTGGTAAGGCTGAGATTAAACAGCTGCCTTATGTGCGGGTTTAATTCCTCATTTAGCTCGTGTAGCACACAGCCGGGGACACCATCCGGTCCCATTGATGCTGTGTTTTTAGCTTTAGAGAGCAGCTTTCACCTGCACATTTGAGATGTCTGGGAGGCTACACTCCGCTGGGATAGTTATCTCTCCTTTAGGGGGGGGAGAGGGGGGGTGAAGTTTGCACTGAACCTGTCTGCCAGTATGTTGGCAATGTCTGTGGGTTCAGTGATTTCTGTATCATTTTGGACTAATTCTGAGCATATCTGGGAGTTTCCACCCAGGTTCCTAACATAGCTGAAAAAGGCCTTATGATTGTCCTTTGAATCCATGGCAATTTTTCTCTCAAAATTGGCCTTAGTTGATTTTATGAGTGCTCATATTTTTTTACTAATAACGTTTGCCCTTTGTGGAAAGAGTCTTGGTTTTATTTGGGATTGCCTGATCCATGCAGTCCTGGAGGTGTTCATAGAAGGCATTTGTAAGGGCTTCCGCAGCTTGGGTTGTGGTTTCCACTGGCTCAGGGGCCTTGAAGGATACCACACCAGTCTTGAGTAGTGTGAAGTTTGCTTTAGAGAAGTTCTTCACTGTGGTCTTTTTTGTTTGGGGTGGGGGCAGGATGTGGATTTCCAGTGAGATTAGTTTATGATCAGATCTCACCAATGAGGGATATACTTCCGGTGTGGAGCATTTTGCCCCCATGTTGGTGATAATGAGATCTAGTATATTTTCTCCTCTCGTGAGAACAGTGACTAGCTGTTCCATGGCATTTGAATTTATGAACTCCAGGAACCGTTGGGTTAGAAAGTTAGGGCTTGAGTAATGTTCCCAGTCTATATTCGGGTAGTTGAAGTCACCCAATATGATGGTGTTTGGAGATACATTTATACCCTCCAGTGTCTTCAGGAAGGCTGTGTGGGGTTCCTGAGTTTGAGAGGGTGGCCTGTAGCATGCTACAATTTGTAGAGCAGTTTTGCCTATGGTTAGTTGCACCTGGATGGTTTCCGAGGCTTCGTGCGTTGCCACCAACCTGGAGGTGTGGGTATCCTTTATGAATATGGATACACCCCCTCCTTTTGTGGTGTGGTCTGGGTTTTGGGGCCGGAACGCATGATATGAGGTAAAACCTAACAGTGCCGGGGTGCTCTCAGGAGCCTTGAACCAGGTTTAAGTTACAGCACAGACATCGATGTTCTCCATACTGAGAAGGGCCTTGAGTGCGTGCATTTTGAGATTTAGACTTTTGGCATTGAGCAGCATTACCCTCAGTTTCTTCCCATTTTTGTTTTCTAGGGTGGTAGGTTTAGAATTTGAGCCTTGCCTAAAAAAGGCACTATGGGGGTGGCAAGAGCCTTAGCCAATATCCGGAATCCCAGGGGTGACAGCTGCATGCCGTCCCTTGCGAAGCAGCGTGGCTTGTCAAGCATGTCATCCCAGGCAGACAGACACTGGATCCCCTTTGAATGACACCAGACATTAAGCCAATTGTTAAAGCTGATCATCTTGTCTCTATATTGTGGCATCATTCTTGGTGAAGGAAGGATACTGCTCAGGGTCAGGGTCATACCTGCCTGGGCTACATAATCAGAGAGCTCCTCTATGTCTCTTTTCATGTAGTCCAGGGGGGTACATCTCAGGTCGTTCACACCAGCATGGACAATGACTGTGTCATATTTGTACTTGCCGTGGAGTGACCCGAGTGCTTGTGTTATGTGGCGGATTCTAGCGCCCGATAGGCAGCTTACTGTGACCCTCTCCTTGTTCAGCCTGGTAAGTGGAACGTCAGTGTGTCTGACTATGGAGTCGCCTATGACAAGTATGTTTGGTGTTGTATTTGGCCTTAAGGGCTGCGACTGCTTTGCACACTGATTTTGTGGTTTATGTGTTGCTTGTGGGGTGTCTTGAGGTAGCAGTTGTTTGGGTGTCTGCTTTGGAGGCCTCTGCTGTTTAGGTAAATTTTTACTCAGAGCCTCCGAGTATGTCTTTGTGTGTTTATGTGTTTGATTCAGTGGTGTGGTAGCATTATGTGAGGCTGGTTTTGTGGTGTGTGCAGTTGCCTTCTCCTCCTGTCTGGTCTTGCCAGTCCTGAGCTGAGAGAGCTCAGCCTCCAGTTTGGCTAAATAGCTGCATCTCTCGCAAGTATTTGTGTTATGTGTTATTCAGTTGTTTTTGTGTATGTCTTTTCTGCTGTCCTTTGAAGTAATGAGATGTCAGCTGCTAGATATGTAATTAGTAGTGTTATGCTTTGCTGGAAATATATTTACATGCAATGTCTGCCATTCATTCTTATGCTTTTTATTGCATTTTAATTTGAATGCATAGAGCTCAGCTGATAAAAGTAATCCTTTTAGCTCCACAGAATGTTTTCCATTGTATTACACCACTGCCTTTGCATATGCATGTGGTCACTCCCTGCATCTTTGACAGTAGATTAATTTGTGGTTTATTTCTGATAAATGGGTCCTGCAGGGCATTCTAAAGACATGCTGCTGGAGCATTTCTCCCCGGGCCTCCGCTGAAAACAGGATCTGTGGAACCTAGTCGGACTTTCCCGGTCAACAAATGTTAAATAAATAAATAAATAAATAAATAAAATGTTCTATCTAGTCACATGTCATTGCCACAGTGCAATCTGTAGTTTTCTATCTCATATTTTTTAACTTCTTATGTATTCCTGTCTCCATATCTATGTACAGTGTATATAAATAGTGTACACACCCCTGTTAAAATGCCAGGTGTTTGTGATATAACAAATGAGAACACAACACATCATTTCAAAACTTTTCCCAGCTTTAATGTCACCTATAACCTCTACAATTCAATTGGCATGCAAACAAATCATTAAAGGGTTAAAATATAAAAAACAAGCAACATACAATAAGTGGGTTGCATAAGTGTCAACACCCTTAAACTAATACTTTGTTGAAGCACCTTTTGGTTTAATAACAGCATTCGGTCTGATTGGGTTGGAGTCTATCAGCATGGCACATCTTGACTTGGCAGTATTTGCCTACCCTTCCTTGCAAAAGTGCTGCAAATCTCTCAGATTGTAAGGTCATCTCTTGTATGTAGCCCTCTTCAGGTCAGCTGAGTTTTTCTATTGGATTTGGGTTTGGGATCTTGCTGGACCATTGCAAAACTTTAATTTTCTTCTGTTCCAGCCATGCTTTTGTTTATTTGGATGTCAGTTTGGGGTCATTGTCATGTTGAAAGGTGAAATTCCTCTTCATCTTTAGCTTCACCTTTCTAGCAGACGTCTGAAGGTTTTGGGCCAAAATTGACTGGTATTTGCAAATGTTCCTAATTCACTCCACCTTCACTAAAGCCCCAGTTCCAGCTGAAGAAAAGCAACCACAAAGCATGATACGGCCACCACCATGCTTCACCATGGGGATGGTGTTCTTTTAGTGATGAGGTGTTTTTTCTTGCGATAATTTCATTTCGATACTTGTTCATACATAGTGATATTAATGAAGGGAGTCACCTGCAGAAATGCATCTGCATACTGAGATGATATCCAGGAAGGAGTAGATATAGGAAATAATTCAATGGTGTATCAGGGCAGTCATTGTGCATACATGATCATACTCCTTTAGTGAGCAGTGTCCAAGTTAACTTATTTGTATGACATTGCAGTGCCTGTTCATAACTGATACAAACTCATGATGCTGTTGCTGACAGAAATAATTTGGTTTTGTGTGTGAACAAATGTGTGGAGGCATGCATGCTATTACACTGAAACATGGATTACAGCTGGTATGGCTTTACAGACGTGTGTGTGTGTGTGTGTGTGTGTGTGTGTGTGTGTGTGTGTGTGAGTGTGTGTGTGTGTATCGAAGAACTGTGGAGCAAACTGAACTGTCACCACCTTGTTGCCCTGCTGTGTGGAGAGCTGTGTCAGTGCAGCGGGCTTGCATCAATTACTGGGCTGATGTTACCAGATGACAATGTCAGTGCCTTAGACAACCCCCTTGGAATTGAAGCAGTGTTTTGTGGAGAGGTGGGTAATGCAACGCACTTCAGCGATACATTGTTTGTATGTGCATGTGTGTTTGTCGATCTCGTAAGAGAAAGGTATATATGGTGTAACATAGAACATGTGATGAAAATGGTCTGGGGTGTGTTTGTGCGTGTGTGTTTGCTCAAGCATGCAGACATGGTGTCACACAAAGTAAGTGCTCAAGGTGATATGTGCTTGTTTGCATGAGTGTAGGTGTCAGAATACATGTGTATGTGTGTGAACTAATGTGTGGAGGCATGCATGGTATTAAAGAGAAACATGTATTACAGCTGGTCTGGTATACAGACGTGTGTGTGCATGTGTCTGCAAGTATTCCTTTGTGATGTCTGTGGTGTAAAGGAGTGTTAAGCACAGATGGACTGACACATCCCTGCTGCCCTGCTTTGGGGAGAGCCATCTCAAGAGCAGTGGGCTAGATACAATTAGTGGGGGGGGGGGTTATGAAGTGACATCGTGAGTAGCTCAGTCAGCCCTGTGGAAGTATGATCAGTAAGGTGTAACTGAGAACACTGGAGGAAAGCCAGACAGAAAAATGTCTTGCTGACCAGCTGTGAGTAGTTCATCACTAGCATCCATTTCTCATATTGGTTGACCAAGGCCTGACAGCATTGTTTAAGAGCTTGGTACAGCTGCTGGCACTGTTTCAACATAAGGGTTTCATTAACTCAGTAAACTCATAAATGGATTGAAGGTGGTGTGATGGGATCCAGGAGGGTAACAGTGTATTGTGTCAAACCAGCATACCTCACAAGTGTAGCTAATTTGGCCTTACACCTTTGCTCTGACATGGTGAAATCAAAATTGAATAAGGTTTTGGATTGTCTGGAACAAATAATGAAAATTCTTGCAATGTAGAAATAATTATCATGCAATGAGTGCCACTTCATGCACTCTGTGTGATCTGAACCAAAGGAGTAGTACTGCTACTTAGAAAAGCTTTATAACTTTGAAGCTTTCTCAACTAGTTGAAGTTGTTTCTGAAAGAATAAGAGATATGCCTGAAAGAAAGAAAAAAAAAAAAGGCTGTGCGAAGCTATTGCAACAAAAAGTAGTGGCTGACATAAAAGCCTAGGGAGGCCACTGTTAAGACAAAAAATATTCAGTTGTTAGGTAAAGTTTGGCACTATAGTTGTTACATAGCATAACATTAACCATGCAAAAATAAGTATGTGGCCAGCCAGTAAGCACTACACACACCTCCTAGCAGATATTTCACTGTGTCCATTTGAGAACATTGATAATACTGGACAAAAAGTTGAATTCAGATTAGTTTTTTTTTTTTTTTTTAATCCCACTTAGCCTGGATATGTGTAAGTCAACAGTAAGGAAGAAAGAGTCATTAGGGAACAGTTTTAGTGGCACACCAGGCTTTCATTTGTTCGATGTCTTTTGTCATGCAGGGTTGCTAATTAGCTGAACCTAGCCTTGCTGGAAATCTGAGACTCAGGCTCATAGAAGGAGTGGAAATGGGAGGAGTAACTTGGTCAGGAACTGACAGTAACTAAATTGCTCTTTGCAAAAAGTCTTTTTTATCTCAGTAATTAGTTGACACTTTTCCAAGCTTCTTTCAGAAAATGTGTAGTGCCTCAGTATGAACAACATTTGTAAAATTCAGTGCAGGACAGTCAATGAGAATTGATCTACTGATTGTTAAACTTGGCAATATTTTTGAGGTTTTCCATTCAAAGTGAACGGAAGCCTGATCTGACAATAAAAGGTAGGGCTAATTGTTCTCACAATCAGGACTGTCAGACTGCATTTTGGGACAGATTTAGCCTATTAAGGGAAAATAGTCTCATCAGGATGTCTGCCCCCAAGAGGGCGGACAGGAGAACAAAAAAAAAAATTTAAGAATTAATACTTTTTTGGATTAAAGAAGCTTTGGGAGGTGCAGAAAATCATGACTAGATAAATATGTTTTTTCATCATTTACCCGTAGTGGTCCTTTAAACACTCCTCATCCTGTGCAAGTATGTCCAATCTGTGAGGAAGCTTACAGTAATTGCCTTTGGCCACTTCCAACAGAAGTGAGGGCCACTGTTGATAGGCCAGAAGAGAGTCACCACAATGATTTTTGAAGGGTCCTTCTGAATCTCCAGAATAAACCTAAAAATTAATGGAAAAGCATACAGGAGCATCCCTCTCCAAGAAAATAACCATCTGTTTTTCAGGCCTGCTTACACAGAGTCCTGGAAAATAATTTTGTCAACTGATTCTTGTGACTGGAGGCAAAAAGATTTGTCTGACAGCTTCTCCACAGCTGGGTCAGCTCCTGGAAGATATCCTGATTCAGTTTTCATTGTTATGAGTCTGTCCTGGCCTTGCTCAGCTTCTCTGCCACAAAAGTTTGCTCTGATAATATGCAAGATGCCTGCACAGAGAAACTGGAATGAAAAGCTATAGAACAGATTAACATAACTAATCTGAACAGAGGTTAAGATCTGGTCTCCCGTCTATTTATGTACCACATCACTGTAGTGTTGTCTATGAACACCTGTAATGGTCCAGGAGACTACAGACAATTCAGAGTGCTGAGAGCATTTATAACTACCAACATCTATGTTACATTTGTGTTTTTGATCTGTCTTTTCTGCTCCAAAGACTCTGCACTTTTATTCCCATAAACAATGCACCCGAAACAAAGTTTGAGGAGTCTATTGTTACAGACTGTGCTGGAACTGGAAAGGAAAATGTGAGACATGGAGTCTGATAAATTGACTGTCCATTAAAAATACCCCTTCTCACAAACCCCAAAACTGGAATCTAGAACGTCAGAGGATTTTGATGTGGGACTGTACAGATTTTAGTACCATTGAACATTTCTCATATGAAGTTTGACTGCAAAACCCTTTGCCACACAGCTGTCAACACAAACAAATCTTGTTAAACCAAAAAATAAAATACTGCTCCACAGGAAGTTTTACCGCCTTTGTTTAATTAATCTTAAACTTCATCAGAAACTAGATAAAAAGCTTCATAATTCCAATTGAATACAACAGGAAATGAATCAAACTTTCAAAACATCCAATGACTTAGTTTTAAAAAATATAAACATTCAATTGACTTCTGTCTGTGATACTGAGAAAAAGAGTGCATTCATACAGCAGTTGCAGGACCTACCAGATAAAGCAGGACAACATGATGGTGTTGATAATGGGTGACTTGAATGCACATATCAGGACAGAATAGAACAGGATACGGGGAATGCCTGGGTCCACATGGGTGGGGCAACAGGAAATAAAGACAGTAACCAACACATGCTTTAGAAAGAGAGAGAGTCACAAGATCACATACAAGACAGGCCACCATGCAACTCAGGTAGACTTCCTCATAGTAAAGAAAGGACACCCCCAGTGAAACCAACAGCTCACACCATAAACCACAGGTTGCCACAATCAGCTGCAAGTAATGGTCACAAAAGGCTTTAAGGTCAACAGAGACCAGGCTGAAGACATGGAAGTTAAATGAACAGACAGTACAACAGTTCAAGGAATTATTCATCACCCCAAGAAGAGGAGGAAATAGGTGGAGTTGAAGAAGAATGGCAGTGTCTCAAAACAGCATGCTTGAGGATTACAGAACAGATATATGGCCAAGCCAGGTATGGAAATAAGGTACATAAGGAAAGCTGGTGGTGGAACACAGAAGTCCAGGAAGTCATCAAAATAAATAAGAAGTGCAGGAAAAAGTGGGAGACAGAAAACACCAACCAGGCTAGGAAGGAGGGAATGGTTGGCTAACAAAGAAGCAAAGAAAGGAATTGCAATAACAAAGTATAGGGCATCGGAGGCACTCTACCTGCTTCAAAGGTTACTCAGTAGGTAGCACAAAGAAACTATATCAGGTTGCAAGGCAAAGACAAAAGATAAAGAAGATAGTCGGAAACTCTTTAAAAGGGATGTCAGGAACAACCTTCTCACCAGTCCACAAGACATCAAAATAATGGAAGGAATACTTCTAGTAGCTTCTAAATAAAGAAAACCTGACAGAAGCTGTACTGCTCCAGGCACAGCCCACAATGAGAAAAAAGGAGGAACCCCCCTCTAGAAGTAAGAATAGCCCTACGGAAAATGAGGTCAGGCTCAGATGAAATCACAGCAGATATGATGAAGATGCTGGGTGGGATACAGGAGAAATGACTCCTGAGGGTACTCATAGCAGTCTGGAGAGAAAGATGTATCCCAGACAACTGGAAAATAAGCATACTCATGCTAGTGTACAAGAGCAAAGGGAGCATTCACAACTGTGGGCAGTATAGAGTTATCAAACTCCTGTCACATTGCATGGAAGTTCTGCAGAGGGTGACTGATAAATAAATACACAGAGTAGAAGAAAGTAAGATAGGAGATGAACAGTTCAGATTCAGATCAGGATGCAATTCAACTGACCTGATTTTTGCAGTCAGACAGATGACTGAGAAGAAGCTAGAGATGAGGAAAGAGTCCAACTGGGCATTCCTAAACTTGAAAAAGAAGCATATGACAAGGTCCCAAGAAAGCGGATTTGGTCAGAACTGTGGTGGTTCAAAGTCCCAAAAACACTGGTAGAATTAGTGCAGGCTATGTACATGGACCCATGGACTTAAATATGAACAGTGTTCAGCCTCACAGAGGGTTCCTAGTGGGAGAGGGTGTACATCAGGTTTCAGCTGAGCCCACTGCTTTTCATACTGGTGAAGGACTACATTAGCAAACAGGTTGGAGGGGACAGATCAACAAAGCTGCTGTATGCAAACTATGAGGCATTACAAGCAGACTGAGCAATAACTTCAGCAAAGGATAGGGGAATGGAATACAAAACTGAAGGCACTTGGGATGAAATTAAATACAGATAAGACAGAGGTAATGGAAACAAACTGGGGAAATCATAAAAAATTGAGAATTGAGATTGTAGGGAAAATGGTGGAACAGGTTAACAGCTTCAAGTATCTAGGAGGGGTGGTTGAGAAGGGAAGTCTGAATAAAGAGTTCAAAGCTAGAATCATATGGGCTGCAGCCAAATGGCATAAAAGGTCAGGTGTAGTGTATGACAGAAGAATGCCAAAGAAGCCAAAAAGTAAGGTGTACAAAACTGTGGTGCAACCAGTACTACTTTGTGATACAGAAACCTGGGCAGTAAATGCAAAGGAGATTAGGAAGCTAAAAGTGATGAAAATTAAGTGCCTGAGACGTGTGGTATGATTCACACTGTGGGACAGATGAAATTAGGACATAAGAGTAGAAGCCAAATTACCTCCAATTGCAGAAAAGATCAATCAAAACAGATTACTGTGATTTGGGCACATGTGCAGAAAAGTAGAAGACAATCTAGTGAAGAAGATTTGGGACAGACAAGAAGAAGGTATGACAAACCAGGGTGTCCAGTAAAGAAGTGGATGGATTTTGTGAGAAAAGATCTGCGACAGTCAAGCATGAATGTCGAAGAGGGCAGGAGTGTAGCACTGACTTGAGAGACATGGCGACAGTTAACACAACACTCCGACTCCATGTAGAAAATGGAAAAAGGGAGCTGATGATGACTCTTACTGATAAATGTTGTGGGATCTTTTACATCCACATGAGCTACCAATAACTAATGCAGATGGGACCTAGGTTTAACATGTCATCCAAAGGATGACACACTCAGGAATGTAGCACCCTCCTTATGCTGTACTGCAGTGTCAACAATTAATTTACCTGGCATGGAATAAAACCCACAACATTCTGCACCAAATGTTAGTGTGCTACCTGTTGCATAATTTACACTGGTGACGATGATGATAAGCATCTTTTAAATCTAATGTCACCTGGAAACTCAAATGGGGAATAACAGGTAACAAGCTGTGAAAGGAAAACATTTTGAACTTGAGCACTATCACAAACTAGTTTAGTTTAGAAAAGAAAGATCCAGAAATGGTATCCATGATTCTTCTTTCTTTGACACCAGAAATATTCATGAATAAAACCATTCTCCTAGCTGAGGAGGAAGGACTGTTTCTATTAACCCCTGAGTCAGTAGGTGCTGAATGGCAGGAGGGAAAAGAAAAGTTTTATCTGGAAGACGAGAGGGGAATCCATTGGAAGCGAGGGAGAGACTCCCACTGCCATCTGTAACATTGATAAATTACTTTCAAGACCCATTTGTCTGAAACTATCAATTGCCAAAGAGAGAAAAAAGAAGTTATGTACTTAATATAAAGTTCCATGTGAGTTGTTCATCTCGCCTTCATTCTTACACATAGGTTCGGAGCCGATCTATTGGCTCCAAGTCAGCCGCTTTA
This sequence comes from Protopterus annectens, assembly GCF_019279795.1. Taxonomy (NCBI): domain Eukaryota; kingdom Metazoa; phylum Chordata; order Ceratodontiformes; family Protopteridae; genus Protopterus; species Protopterus annectens. Next base: position 241,809,287 of record NC_056743.1, read on the forward strand.
CTAGCTGAAGATCTCAGAGTAGCTCGATGCCAGGTCCCTATCCCATGATGCTCTCCGTCCTACCTCAGATCTAATTTGCTGAACCCAGCATGCACAGATATAACCCAAGAAATACTCCAACCGGTGTAAGAAGTCCCAGAACAAGACCACCAGAACACCAAGACTACTCATTCTTCGAGACCCTGGAGGGGGAAGGCGGGTGGGTAGTTAAGAATGAAGGCGAGATGAACAACTCATATGGAACGTTATGGTGAGTACCTTCTTTATGTGAAGTTGTTCAATCTCGCCATTCATTCTTACACATGCGTAGCATCCCAAGCACCTTAATCTTGGGTGGCTCAAGGGAGTACATTCATGAGGACAGTGGAACCAAAGGAAGCCCTGTCCACTTTGTAATGAGTGATAAAGGTATGCAGCTTAGACCAAGTGGCAGCTGCACATATAGTGTCCAAAGGCAATCGAGCCGCATAAGTAGAAGAAGTGGAAACAACCCTAGTGGAATACACCTTCACACAATGCTCTAATATTTGGTTTGCTGAAGAGTATATAAATTTAATGCAGTCAGTTAACTATTTGGAAAGGGTAACTTTAGAGACTGGTAATCTTTTCTTAGCATCAGCATGAGATACAAAGAATTGGTCAGATCTTCTAAATTCCTTTGTCCTGTCCAAACAGAATTTCAATTGTCTGTGGACATCAAGTTTATGCAACATGTACTCCAACTTATTAGAATGATTACTGAAAAAGATTGGAAGTTGGAGAGTTTGATTCAGGTCAGTCTCATAACACACCTTTGGTAGGAATGAAGGATTAGTCCTCAGTGATACTCTGTCTGGGTGAAAAAACAAATATGGGGGGTTGATAGAAAGGGCTTGAAGCTCAGACACCCTACTTGCTGAGGTAATGGCCACCAAGAAAATTGTTTTCCAAGAAAGAAACTTCAAATGGCAGGATGATGTAGGCTCAAAGGAGGGAAGAATAATATGTGACAACACAAAATTTAGACTCAAGGAAGTAAAGGGTTGTCTAACAGGTGACCTAAGATGAATGGTATCTTTCAGGAAGGCTCTAAATAATCTGTGAGACATCAAATTAGAACCTTCAGCTCAGAGGTGAAAATTCAAAATTGCAGCCAATTAATAGTGGCAGCTGCAGCACCTTCATGAAAAAGCTTAGACAGGAATTCCAGGACACTAGCAATTGGGGCAACATAAGGATCAATGTTATTCTGGGAGGCCCAAAAAGCAAATCGCTTCCATTTACTAGCATACAACTTTCTGGTGGAAGCCATATGCGAATATACAAGAATATGCTGTACCTCAGAAGAAAATTCATGTGACCCGGCTAGGTTGGGAATCGGAGCAGCCAAGCTGTCAGTCTGAGGGAATAAAGGGAGGGATGGAGGGCCCCTAACAAATGTGTCAGCAGGTCTGAAACTGGGTCCAGAAACCAAGATTCCTCCAGTTGATAAGAGTCAGAGGAAGGGGAACTAAATCTGTTGAGGCCAAAAAGGGGATATTAAGATCACAGTCCTTCCCAGGCTTTTGGCTTTCTGCAAGAATTTTGGGATCAGGGGTATAGGTGGGAAGGCATACAGGAGTCCCGGGAACCAATCGTGTACGAGCGTGTCCCTTGGGCTGCCCCCTGGAGGGGGATTCAGAGCAAAGTAGCTTCTGCATTTGGCATTCATACATACGTTGCAGCAAGGCTGGCCCCATCTGTGGAAAATCATCTCCGCAACTTCGTCTCTGAGAGACCACTCGTGCGGTAACAGAATGGCCCTGCTCAGTTTGTCCGCTATCACATTGGATTTCCCCAGGATATGCGTTGCTGTCAGAAAGCACCTGGTGGATACTGCCCACTGCCAAATTCTCAAGGCCTCTCGACACAGGGGGTAAGACTTGGTTCCCCTTTGATTGTTGTTGTACCAGACCATAGACATGTTGTCTATCTGTATCGCAATCTTCCCTAGAGACAGAGTCATGTAAGTGCAGCAACGCCAAAAGCACCGCTCTCAGCTCCAGAACACTGATCTGCAACTGTGACTCTGTCTCTGACCAGGTGCCTTGGGCTGTTCTTCCCTGAAAAAGCCCCTCCACCACCCTATCAGAGACGCGTCCATGGTCACTGTGGCTAATGGCAAGGGAGAAACAAATGGTCAACCCACTGTAACTTGGTGGCTGGTCAACCACCAGCGAAGATCCTTCTTGCAAGAGTCCGTAATCTTGAATAAGAATGACATCGGAAGTTGTTGTTAAGACCACTGGGTGAAGAGTAACCATTGAAGAATCCTCATGTGGATACGTCCCAGAGGAACTTCTATGAGCGTAGCTGCCATGGTACCTAGTAGCTTCAGTACTTGAGAGGCCGGTACTTTTCTTCTTTGCAAAAATGTTTGAGACCTGGTTTCAGAGAGTGGCTATTCTGTCCAGGGGCAATTTTACTGTGGTGATGGTGGTGTCTAGTTCTACTCCGATGAAGGAGATATGCTGTGATGGTGACAACGCAGATTTTTCGAAGTTGATAGTGATGCCTAACTGAGAGAAGAAATTGAGTGTGATCCCTGGACAGAATGAGTTGATGCCTGGAGACAGCAATAAGGAGCCAGTCATCCAGATACGGAAACACTCGGAATCCTAGACACCTCAGGTAAGCCGTAACCACTGCCATGCATTTGTAAACACTCTGGGTGCTGTTGTGAGTCCAAAGGGCAGTGCTCAGAACTGGTAGTGACTGGCTCCCAGCCGGAAATGCAGATGATCTCTGGATGGTCTGGCCATTTTGATATGGTAGTATGCATCCTTGAGATCTATAGAGCACATTTAATCACCCATTCTGAGGAATGGGAGAATAGACTGAAGCGTGACCATCTGGAAATTCTCCTTTACAATGTGTTGAGTCTGCTGAGATCCAAGATGGGCCTCCAGTCCCCTGTCTTCTTTGAAACTAAAAAGAATCTGAAGTAAGTTCTGGATCCTATCTGGTCTGTTGGGACTGGCTGGATGACTCTTTTTCCTGCAGCCTCTGGATTTCTATAACTGCTTGATCCCTGAGACTGGGTGGAATGTCTGGGATTTTTTTCCCAACAGGTGGGTTTTCTAAGAATGGAATGATGTAATCTCTGGTAACGATGCTTTGTACCCAAGAATTTCTTGAAATTCCTAGCCAGGCATCTGGATACAAAGCCAAGTGACCCCCCGACTGCCTCCAGAGTAGGACAAGTCAGGCCTCCTTTCAGGAGCGCTGATAGGGCTTACCAAGGAACTGATCCCTGTCGCCCTGGTTCTGTGGACCCCCTCTACTGCCAGGGCGGCGTCTTCCATTATTATCCCCTCCACTACCCCTGGAGGGGTGTTCACTATGTCTGTTCTGGAAAGCTCCATCGGACTTTCGGAACCACATCTTTCCACTTTCTGCCCTATGGGGTATGGTCTGGTAGGGGTGGAAAAATGGACTCCTATGACAGATAGAGTCTTTCCCTCTTGCTCACACTTAGTGAGAATCTCCTTGAATTTGGGCCCAAAAAGAGATGTGCCATCGAATGGGGTGTTGACAAAGGAAGACTTGAAGGCTTTCGCAAAGGAGCATAAGCGCATCCAGAACGGTCTCCGAAGAGCTATCGCTGAACCCGCTGCCCGACTCGAACCATCGGCTGCATAGGAAATGAGCCATATGGACGAGTTAACTATGGAATTAAGGGTATTAAGCTGGGCTATCACCTTCTCAGAGACAGCTCCATCTGTACTACCCTGCAGAGCATCTCTGAGCTCTTTTAGGAGACCTCTCTGAAGACGGGTAAAATGAGTCAAGTAGTTAACTCATTCCCTCCAGTACATCTCTTTTGAGTGTGCACCTTTAACTCCTAGTAGGCGTGGCTTGAGCCTTTTAAAAATGAAGTTAGCACCTTACAGTTCTAAGAAATACTCACTGACATAGGTCAAATGTCAACACAGCTGTGTTTGCCATCATGTATGCTTCAAAATAAAATATTCTGATACCTTGTATGTAGCATGATTTTGGAATTATTAATACAAATATGAACAAGCATTATTTGAAACCTTAGAGGCGCAGTAAGAGGTAACTGCAGATGCACCTGGAGGCATCACTCGGATGTAAGGATGCATAGCAAAGGTCGCAGAACTAAAGATGCGTTTCCCGTACCTGTCCATAGTCCGGGAATCCCTATTAGGCGGATGGACAGTAGAAGAGGTTTTGGGCATCTCTTTCTTGGTGGCCGCCGCCACCACCATGGCATCAACCGGAACTCCCCTAGCGAGGAACATCTTGTCTTGGGGGGAGGTGATAAACTTGCTGGGCCTCTGAGGGACCGGTTCCATAGTATCAGGAGACTCCTACGCCCTTCGTGCAACCAATTACATTAGTTCATCGAAGGGTGGAGTCACCAAGGAGGTGGAAGGTTGAGACCCAAAGACCTTCAGGAGCACCGACTCATCCTCAGTAGGGCTAACGGACTGCCAGTCACCCCTCTGCTTAAGGACTTCCAGGATATCAGCAAAGGAGATATCCTCCGAGGGGGACCGTGGGGACCCTTCTGATTCCTCTAAGTCAGTGTCTGATGTCAAGGACTCCTGTGGGGAATCTAAATGTCTCCTCTTACAAAGTCTCTTCCTGGGAACCTCATCAGTGAAAGCTTCTGGTGAGGTCTCAGTAGAACAAGGGTCACCCGATGGGGTTACCTGAGGCTCCAGGTCTCGATGCTTCACAGAGACCTGCAATGTAGAGGCAGAAAGTGGCACTTTAAAGAGCCGCCGGTTCCGAAGAAGATGGCAACTTCCCCGGCACCAAGATAGTGGGCTCTGAACCACTGCTCTGACCCGAGGAAGCCACAGGTTCCGAAGAAGATGGCAACTTCCCCGGCACCAAGACAATGGGCTCCGAACCAGAGGATGGAGCCGAGCTCATCTGAGTCGAAGCTCCAAGAGGAAGGGTCAGAACCGACACATCGCCTCGACTCTCCCCCTGGAACCGACCAGACAGTGTCGGCTCCCAGACTCTTCCAATGGTACCGAAGAAGTCAGGGCTGACTGAGCCAATGGCACTGGAACAAGCCTTGCTCTGAAGGCTCCACAATCATCAGATCCAAAGGCCCTGCTCGGCTCGGAGGAGCAGTAGTCCTAGCAGGTGGGATGGTCTTAGGCCCCAAAACCGGTTGGGTCGAGGCGGATAATTTAGCCAGTGCTGGGTTTTCGAGAAGCCTCTGCACCACCCAGTCCAGATCCACAACAGAGAGGGTCCTTGAAGAATGAGTCGAAGGAACCGAAGAAGCCACCGATTGAAGGATAGGTGTTCTCAAGGTTTCGGAGACCGGCTCCAAGACCAGGGGCCAGCTCCAAAACTCTGGTGCGGTGCACGGCTCTGAAGGCTGTGGAGCCGGCGACTGCACCTTCACAGTAAAGCTTGGAGTTGATTACTTGGGCTCCGAGGAACCCTTAGAAAACTTCGACCCTTTCGATGACTTGGAGGTCTGGTCAGCCTTGTCCAAGGACTCCTGAAAGTCTGGCTTCAATAACCCTCTATCCATCAACTTCCTTTGTCTCTCAAGTAAAAACCTGCTACTGAAGGAATGGCAGATAGAGCAATCCTCCTGGAGGTGAACTGGCTCCAAGCAATAGACGCAATTCACATGGGCGTCCATGATGGGCATCTTCTGTCTGCATTTTGGGCACTTTTTAAAACCTGATTTTTGCTTCTCCTTATGATCAGCTGTACTCGGAGCAACACCACAGTAAACACTAATGAAGACAAAAAGATTACTGTACAACAAAGCACACATAAAACACCACAAACTCTAACTATTATAAACAACACTGACTTGACAGACCACTGAACAACTGTCAAGCTAATCACAATCTAATATCTAAATATATTTCTAATTTCCACTATTACACTACTATCCAATAAGCTAAACACACACACTATTAATATTTAAACTAAACGGGATAGGGATTAATAACCAAGGCACGTCCAAAGGCCTAAGAGCAACTGCTCTGAAAAGGATGAAACTCGTCAAACTTCTTGATAAAGAAAAAGCAAGCAAGGCTAACTAGCACAATAAGCAGTACAACTGTATAATTAGTAATACTATTCAGCTATAAGCAGAAAAATTAGGAAAAAATAGGAAAATATGTCACAAACTGGTCTGAGCTCTCAGACAACCTCAGATCTGTTGCAGCGGCAAACTAGATCTGAGGTAGGATGGAGAGCATCGTGGGATAGGGACCTGGCCTCGAGCTACTCTGAGCTCTTCAGCTAGTAAAGCGGCCAACTCAGAGCCGATAGATCAGCTCTGAACCCATGTGTAAGAATGAACGGCGAGATTGAACAACTTCACATTGGACGTTTAGATTTTCTGGAAGGTTTGTCAAGGTGGGACGTTGGAAGAGAGTTTTGTAGATAGTCAGACTTTTTAGACGGTTCTTTGTTCTAGGGGGTTTCTCCTTTCTTTTTTGGAACCTCTCTGCCATTGTTTTTTAAATGTTTGCTTACCTAAAGTTTGCTTTATTTGCTTATTTTGCTTTTTGAAAAAGGTTGCAGAGGTAGCAGTAAACCTCTTGACAAACATGGAGAAGGAAGACTGAAAAATCTGACATGTTTCATATGCAGAGCCTGGAAAGAATGATCATGGAAATGATAATGAAGAGGAAACCTTCAGACACTGGATACAACTCACTTTGGTTTCATCAAGGTAGGTCATGCCTACTCAACCTGGTAGGCTTCTTTGAAGAGGTCACCAAAGTAATGGATGAGAGCAAAATGGTGCATACAGTCGACCTTAACCTGGCTAAAGCATTTGACACAATAATCTACTCAGGCATTGTAGACAGACTCACAAAATTAGGTATAAACTCCTTTGTCACCCACTGGATAGCCAGCTGGCTCAAAGACTGAAGCCCGAAAGTTAGGATAAGAAGTATACCTCAACAAAAAGGCCAATCACTAGCACAGTCCTTTGAAGCTCCGAAGCTCATTTTTAGTACTTACTTCTCTGAAGTCAATCGATGGCCTCTGACTAACCAACTCTACAGATGACTGCGAACTAGGCACGCTCAAGGAGTCCTTCAAAGACACAAATACCCTCCAAGAAAATCTGACACAGACCAATAACTGCTGCCAGAGCCATGGTTTAAAACTCAATGCCATGCAAGAAATGCATAATGGTATACTTTGGGAAGATGATGGCTAACCCTGCAAATTTTGACAGTGACAATACACTCCTAGGAGTAGAGACAGTGGTCAGGGATTTGGGAATGCATACAGACAGTAACCTGGCCTTTGACCGTCATGTGTCTGACAGTAAGGAAATCATGCTTTGTTGCACAACTTATAAGCAAGGGAATGACATCTAGGTTCAGAGATATCATTATTCCATTGTATTTGGCTCTCATCAGATCAGTCATTGAGTACAACATCCCCTTTGCTATGTACCTGACCAGACATATGCAGCAAGTGGAGCATCCACAAAGGTTCCTCACAAAAAGAAGAGTATAAACAACATGTCCTACATGGACCACCTCAAAGCCCTGACCCATACTCAGTCTCCTACAGACTGCTGAAAGGTGATCTATGCCTGGCCTAAAAAGTATCCTCTGATCCCACTCTGAGGGACCCGTTGCACACTCACAGAACAAATGGCATCAGAATCACCAGATCTAGGGACCTAAAACTCATCTGCAGCATAAACAGGACATGTTGAAGGAACAAGTATGTGTCTCATAAACTACCTCTTCTCTGGAACAAAACTCATTAAGATACATTTGGGGAGCATGGCTATACTTAAAAAGGGCCCTGGGGTCATTAGCCTATTAATCACCTATGAATCAGTGAAATTTCTGAATCAGCTTACCATTCTGTACGCACTTTCTAAGCACCTCTGTAGCAGATGGTCCAAATACTACCTCTCTGTCTAAGGCAGCATTCAAAATGTTAACTGTAATGTCCTCAGGAAGTTTTTCAGTTTGCAACTAAGCAAACTTTCTCATAAAAGTTCCAGTGGCAGAAGCCCTGGAATTGGCATCAGCTGAATTATAAGCACATGTTAAAAAAGAGTGGTTAGACACTTGAGACATAGAAGTAAATCAGGTTACACAAATAAGTTTTTTCTTCAGAAGAGGAAACAGAAGCCAAACTATAAACTTGACCACATAAACTTGACAAACGAAAATTCTAAAAATAGGTGTAGCAGAAGAATACACTTGTCTCCAAGTCTATCAAAAGCTTTCTCATCCTTGTCAGAAGGGAATTAACTGGCATCAACAAGATGTTTAGCAGCAGCTGGATTCACCAGAGATTTGACTGCTGGGTTGGATCTGGGGTTAGAATATAAAAACATGCAAGAACGAGGAACTTAATATAATCTATCTGCTTTCTTGGGGGCAGCATGCTGGCTGTCAGGAAAGTTTAAGGCTGCAACAAATACATTCTCCAATGGCAAAAGAGCAGGAGGAAATGTCATAGGTTCAGGAAAATCCATTTGCAATATATCATAATACTACTTCTGTGACAGTGGAATGTGATTATGCTCCCACTGAAAAAAAATTCCTTCTGGAAATAGTTTCAGAAAAAGAAAATCCCTTCAAAAGAGATGGCAGACACCACACTTCTCAGAAATTGAATCAGAAATATCATGAGAAAAAAAACTGTCCCTTCACAATCATGTGGTTCAAAATCTTAAAACTTAAATGAAGAATCTCTTTTTCTCTTGCCAAAAACAAGAGCTCAGTTGGAAGGGTAAATGGCCTGAATTAAACCCTGAGCTAAGCCCAGTAAAGTATTTCGGTCCAAAGTAAATGAGACAGGGAGAGACTCATGTCTAAGTTTTTGCTTCTTTTGACAGGAATGTCTTATGAAGCAGACTTACTTATAGGTTCATACGTTTATATTAGACTCTCAGTCTGCATACTGTTACAAGCCTAACCAATAACTAGAGGTCAGAATCAAACCATGTACCTGTGAGGTTAAGACATTAACCATCATGCCAACCCTCCACCTACAATTTGAGATCATACTGATATATGAATATTTCAACATACTTCCAGGTTTCAAAACCACTGCACATTTTATTTTGAACTTGATATGCAAGTACTAGGCTAGCTGCCCTTGTGTATCACTTTATGCTTAGTCAATTTCCCCTTTGTGAGAATCAAACTCTGTACCTCTTGTAACTTTTTCCCCTGAGTGGAGGAGATAAAGCAAGTCTGCTCACGAAACTATACATACATGACATTGAAGTCAGACATACAAGTTCACCACTGTGAAATCTGAACCTCTGTCCTATCTAGTTACACAATCTAGAGAACACATTTATAGCTAAAAGCGTCACAAGAGTAGCCCTGGAGCACCTTGTGCCAGGCAAAACCTTCCTAGCATCAGGAATTTCAATCTTGCCACACACAGAGTTATTTCCAGCTCCTTCTCCCAGAACTGACAAGAGTGGTTCTGCCTTGCCCAACAAGGGCACTCTAAAAGCCAGAGAGGATGCGTCTAACCCCCAGTTCAAGGTGGCTATACAGACTACACCAGAGGGAGCCATGGAAAAAGATGAATGGTCTGAAAAGCTAGAAATGGCCACAGTAGAGTCACCCATCTGTGGCTGAGGCACACTTTGTAGATGGAAGAAAGAATAACCAAGGAACTGGTAGGTTGCTCCAAGGTAGAGCCAAAAAAGATGTCCAATTCCCAGGAAAGCCTGGCAGCAGTAGTCATTAAAAAAACAAATGTAGCAAAAAACTCATCACAAAAACATGTGAAAAGTGCTTTAAACACTTACTGCAGCCCCCAAAAGAAAAATAACATGTTTACCAAGGAAAAGTAGTTTATTAGTTTAAACAACTTATTTTCACAAAAGTAAAAAGGAACTCTCCTGTTTAAAGTTTCTAAAAAGTCATGATAGCATATAAAAACACTTGTTCCTAGCATAAAATAACTAATGTCACAGAAAAAAGTTCACTTTTAGTCATAAAAACAAGTGAATGTTTTTCCCCACCAAAGGGAAGCTTTCTTCCCAGCAATGGAAAATATTACCCGACTGACAATACTCAAAAACCCAGAGGAGGAGCGGTCTTCAGCAGCATGCAAGCCCTAGGGCTTGGCACCCAAACCACTTTCTTTGTTTAGCTCAGTTTGAGCTGACTAATGGTTTGGACAAATGGAATGTACATTTGAAACTTAGGTATCTGAATGGCTGTTATACCCTTAGAAGGATATAACCCATCCAGGTAAGTCTACCATCCCAAGATACATAAACTCCTCGTGGGGCAGCCGCTCCTCCATACCTGCTCCAAAACAGGCACGCACATACACACACCTACAAAGAGTAATCTACTCTTTTCTGGAAGAGAATATGATTTTTTATTTGGGATGGAAATTTTCATACCAACCTCTTCATATTCAGTACTGAATCACTCCAGTGCAAATGTTAGTGGTCTATGTGTGGGGGTGAATAACTTTAGTCTCTCTACACAAAGGGACATGTAAGAGGATATTATGATCATTCCTAATGATCATGTATTCAAGTCAGGGAAGGCTAAATTTATGAGTGGCCTTTTGCCACTGCCAAAATGGCAGCATTCAAATACAAGATAATAACCAGCAGTTCTAGGAGCAGCTTGGGAAAAAAATGGCAAGAAACTATTCCTACTTTGCCAGGGATGGTATGCACCTCTATTACCATCGTTTTTACATTCTAGCTAGGGCCTTGTTTTAGGCAGAGTTCATCTGCTGGACATTCCAACCTAGCAAAGTCTAATTCAGAACACATCTGGTGGTTCCACTCAATGCCAGAAGTCTTAACAAAAAAGCAGATACTTTTACTTATGTGTCGTTACACACACATGGTCTCAAAGCAAAGAAAGTGCTCTCTCTATTCCTGGGTTTAGTGTCCATCATGTCTTTAGACCTACTAACAATTGCAGGAGTAGGTACTCATTATTCATCAAGGGTATCATCAACTCCGAAATTCCAAATCTGAACTCTTAGATGTCCAAATCATGCAAAACAAGTTCAGTTACCATTTTGCAGCTGTACGTCTCCTTCGGAGTACGACTTCTCTCAATGCTTTAGACAAAATCCCCATTTCTGTTACGGGACTTCAGCTGTCAATAAGCACCACCAGTGGTCACCATGTCCAGTGCTTCTTTGATATAATAAACACCAACTACTTTGTAGAAATAATTAACTATCTTATTGGGGCCCAAACATCACTATGACTTTAGAAATATGGTCACTTCTTACTCAACTCGATATTTATTATCTTCTCTCATTAAGTCACACCACAAACCAGTGACATTTTCCTTTAAAATGAGCAGTAGTTCTCCTGCAAGTATTTCTATGTTTAAGGATTTCCAAAAAACAATATACTTCAATTACCTGATGACCTAGATACATTCCACTGCAATTCTCCACATACCCCATGTTAAAAGCTGGCACCTATACTTCTGACTTCAACTCCCACTTAAATAGATATACTGGTAAATCATTCCTTATCCTCATCAAATATCAAGACATTAAAAAATAAACTATGGTAGAATACCCTTACAATAAACTATATAATAAGAAAAAGAAATTACTTAATGCTTGAAGAGGTCTGATTCTACACACCTTAAGAGCATACTTGAACAAACTAGCACAGAAATTAAGAGTACCATTACGAAGCCCAGAGCTGAATATGAACTTAAAATAGCCACTCAAATTAAAAATAACTACAAACCTTTCTTTGACTATGTCATTGAGTGAAGCAGTAAAATCCAAAAATGTTCAGAACTGCTACATAGTAATAGTGCCCTCTCTCACCTAATGATAATAGCCAATAACCAAAATGGCAAATTTAATGTAAATCTTAATTCCTCTCACAGTTATAATAATGCCACAGTCCCAGCTAGTCCTTATAATTACAATGAATCATGTTCTATCATTCTTTTCAAAAATAAGAACACATCGTCCATGGCCCCTAATAACATACCTGATTACCAAATGTGACCTATATGAACCCCTACTTAATCTCTTTAAGTTACGCCTCTCCACTGGTTATATCCCTAAAGCCTAGAAAACAGCCACTGTAAAAGCATTACACAAGGGTAACCCAATCATATTAGTCTTACTAGTCTCATATAAAGTTATGAAACATATCTCAGATTTCATTAATCTGAATATCAAAAATCTCTTCACCATGGACCCTCATCAACATGGCTTTGTCAAAGGCAGGCCCTGCCTTTTTAATGTCATTAATTTCTTTGAAGAACTTATCATTCTAGTATAGAGTAGATATAGTACAAACAGCTTATATAGACCTGACCAAGGTCTTTGACACTATTCCACATGTAGATATTATAGACTTGTAAGTCTGAATATAAATCCACATGCAATGCAGTGAGTAGGTAGTTTGTTTTCTGACAGAAAACATGTGGTTAGAATCACAGGTGTCATGTCTGAAAATAAATAAATAAATAAAAATGCCACTACTGGTGTACCCAGGGCTCTCTCCTTTCTGGCATCTATTCTAGCCTATGGCTGCCAAAGACTGCAGACTGTAAGCTGGGTACTGTTATTTGTTTCTCTGATGATTCAGAATTACTCTAACATGCAACAAGTATGTTAACAGCTGGTGCAACAACAATGGTCTCAAACTAAATATGAAATAAAGCAGTATAATTAATTCTGGTAAACAAAATATTTCCAAACCATATCATACAGACAACACACCTCCTACAATTAGACAATGCCAAAACAGACATAGGCACTCTTACTGATACTCCCTTAACTTTTAACCATCATATTTTCATAGTAGTAAGAAAATGTTTTCATTCTGTTATCCAGTTTTCAAAGGCATATCCTTCATGTAGATCAGAGTATAAAGTGTTTGTGCTTGCATCTTTAAGAAGCATGCGAGGCTGTATGTGCACGTATATAACCCACACACATGCACAACTTTAGTAAGCATGCATGATCATAGTCATCAACTGTATATAAGTTATCTAACTTACAGCCTATAGTCAACAACAGTAATGTGTTTGTATATAATAAAGCTGCTTGAACAGAACCCACAAAGATTCATTTATTTGTGACCTAACACAAAAGCGACATGGTGTCATAACTGGGATGAAAGAGAGAAGAATATTCTGAGCCATGAGACGAAAAGACAACAGTGAAGGTAAAACCAAGAGAAAATAGCACAAATATAGCCAGAAAGAATCAAAGGTAATGAGAAATAAAAAAAAAATATTTATTCGATGTGAAAGACAATAAAAGGGGCATTACAAGGGCACAAATTCCATTATCAGGCAAGTGAAAAGTATGAAAAGTTTGTTAACTAAAGAAAATGTTTAAGATAAAAGTATATGACGAAACGAAACAAGTATGTTTAAAGCAAAACAAGTGTGTTTGAGGCAGAGTTCGGCATGTTTAGAGTAAAACGAGCACAAGAAAAGTATGGTGGGCATAAAAAAGGGCTTAAAAGAGCAAAACAATTACAACAGAAAAGAAAAAGAGCACATTAAGCAAAACAAAGCAAGGCGACTGCATGTGTTTGGGCAAAGTGCTGTGTTTGGTCATAACTACGACTTTGTATTGTAGGGCGTAACTAAAATTATTTGAAGCATCTCAAGAGTATGTAAATGGGCTTACAGTGTGTGCTTATTACTATGCATGTATTTTGAAGAGTTCATTGCGTGTAAAGTGCAACTATTTCATGCAATTCAGTCAAAGTATAGCTATTTTGAAAAGTTCTTGTGCTGGGTGTGTCTATTCACAAAGTGCCACCATTACAAAGTGCTTCCTGTACTGTAAAATTTGCCTAATAAGGTACCACCATTCTGGGGACATTTCAATGTGCTGTATGCAGTAATTCACAAAATACAACTACTTCGAAAGCTATTGAGTTTTGGGTAACATATGTTTGGTTTATTAGCATTGTGCAGTTGCTTGAAATGTTTCTTACACTGATAAAAGATGTTTTCTTGCAAAAGACGACATTACAAGAGTATTACAGCACTCGTGAGTTATTCAGTCACATTATAAAGTTTTTGAATGTTTCTTAAAGTGATGACTTTAAAAATTGATGGTGCATGACTGTAGTATTCCTGCCTTTATCGAAAAAATTCCGAAAGTGTATCAAAGTGATGGTGCATGACTTTAGCATTTCTGCCTTTACCAATAAGATGCACCAGTCAAGATAAATTACTTTGGCATTTCTGCCTTTACTGATAATTTTCCGAAAGCATCGAGAAGTTATTTCGCAAAGTTTAGTAAAGTATCAAGAAGTTATTTTGCAAAGTTCAGTAAAGCATCGAAAAGTTATTTCGCAAAGTTCAGTAAAGTACTGAAAAAGCCAAAGAAGTTTATTTCACAAAGTCCAGTTATTCGAAAGTACTACAAAAGTTTGTTTATTTGCATAATTCCATCTGAGAATATAAATTCAAAGCACAAAGGCACTGGACAAGTTCTGTTTATGCCAGAAACTTCTGCATGTGTGTGTGTGTGTGTGTGTGTGTGTGTGTGTGTGTGTGTGTGTGTGTGTGTGTGTGTGTGTGTGTGTGTTCATGCTTATTTGCAAAAAAAACCTTCACTGGTACGTGTTAATATGGCAGATGGATTTCAAAAACACCCACCACTTGTGCTTGATCAGAATCTTGCAGAGAACTGGAGGATATCTGAGCAACAGTACAATATTTTCATATAAGCAGCTTATGCAGATAGAGATGCATGCATCAGGGCATTCATTTTGCTAAACCTATCAAGGTCAGTGACCATAGAAAGAGAGCATTCATTTTTGTATGCACCAGCAGTATACAAAGGAGAAAGTACAGACCACCATATTGCTGTACAAGCTGAATCAAGGGAAGAGCCCCGAGTGTTTGAAGTGCAAGTTTAGAGAGATATGCAACCCCCAGATGAATGTTATGTTAGAGAGGCATTTGTTTTGCACAAGAGATCAGAAACCAGGGGAAACATTTGCAGCTTATATAACTGACTTGAGAAACAGAGCTAAGATGTGTTGGTTTGGTGATCTAAAAGATGAGCTAATAAAGGACAGGCTTGTGTGTGGTATTAATAGTGCTGCTTTGAGAAAGATTTTACTTTGTGACAGTGATTTAACGTTGAGCAAAGCCCAGAGGTTTGTCAAATCCATGAGGTGTTTGCGAGTGAAAAAAGCATGGGTTCAGTTGGCTCCACAGCACATGCAGACAGTATGCAACACGTGACAAACAAGAACAGGCCTAAGCATGTGGCAGCTACAGGATTTCCAAAGAAGCCTCAAGGTTTTCTAGAAAGTTCCAGGAAAAGTGCAAGCTCCAGCACCAGGTCAGTGCAACAGAAATGTGGATCAGGAAAACTCAAATCTAGTTTTATTGTTAACTGTCGCAATTGTGGTGCAAATAGAGAGAAGTGCTTAGCATTTGGTCAGCAATGTCACAAGTGTAAAAAATGGTACCATTTCCAAAAGTTTTGTAAATCAAGCAAGCCTCACACAGTTGTAAAGAAAGGTCACATGAAAAAGCAAGTTGATCAAGTAGAGCTGAAACAGTCAGATTTCTATGTAGATGGTGCATCAGTGCTTGGTGAAAGAGTTGATGCAGTAAACTTATTGACAAGAAGTGTTTTGTACAGTCCGGATTAATGGAAAATCCACACAGCTCAAAGAAGACACTGGGTCAAGGTGTAATATAACATCAGCGGACACATTTGCAAAAGTAAGAACTAACAAACAACTCAATGTAACTAGCAGTGCGAGACTTGTTGCTTATGAAGGTGAAGAAATTCAAACCAAAGGTTCAGTGATACATTTATGCTATTTGGCTGAGAACTGTTGCAACTTGTTATTCTACATAGTCCAAAGATCAGTGTAATATTTATTAGGTCTCAAAGACAGTTTAAGAATGAATTTGCTTGCTTTTGCTAAAGAGGTTCATCATGTAAGTGCAGTTCCGAGTTCCAATTTCGCTGAAGCCATTTTCTGAGTATACTTATGTTTTCGATGACAAATTGGGCAAGATTCCAGCTGTGTATTCCATGAAGTTAGACCCAGAGATCATTCCGGTAGTCAGACCAACAAGGAGCATTCAGATAGCTATAAAAGATGAAGTAAAAGCTCATTTGGATAAAGGTGTGATTTGTCCAGTCACAGAACCAACTGAATGAGTACTGTCCATGGTAGCCGCTCATAAGAAAGGCTCAGATGAAATCAGAATATGCATTGACCTGATAGATTTGAACAAAGCATTATGAAGACCATATCATCCAATGCGCACAGTTGAAGAAGTTGCAGCTCTAATACCGAATGCCACTGTATTTTCAGTTTTGGATGTAAAGAGTTCATTTTGGCAAGTGATGCGTGATCGCAGATCCTCATTTCTAACTACTTTTGGCAGATACAGATTCCTAAGGATGCCATTTGGAATAAATTCGGCAAGTGAGGTTTTTCAGTATGCAATGGAACAAATTTTTCCATGTTATCCTTGTGCCATAATAGTTAACTATCTGCTCGTTGGAGGCAATGGTGAAGCAGAGCAGTGCATGACAGAAACCTCAAGAAAGTTCTAGACACAGCACATGAAGTGAACTTAAAGCTCAGTCCTCTGAAGTGCAAATTCAGACTTTGTTTGCAAGTACAGGCTTGAGAACAGATCCGACCAAGCAAGCAGCTATTTTAAAGATGTCAGTGCCAGACAATGTGCAAAGTTTACAGAGATTTCTGGGCATGGTCAACTATTTAGGCAAATTTATACCAGAGCTCAGTGAGTTAACAGCATCTTTCAGAGAGTTAACATGCAAAAATGTTGCATGGTGATGGCTGGGACATCATCAGAAGGCATTTGAAGACCTTAAGCAGAAAATTGCCACCGCATCTATGTGAAGATACTATGATGTGAACAAACCAGTTATTCTTTCTTTGATGCTTCAAAATTTGGCCTAGGCACAGTCATACTTTAAAACGGCAGACTAGTAGCCTACGCATTTAGAACACTAACCCAAACTGAGATGCAAAATGCTGAAATAGAGAAAGAGCTTTTGACTATAGTATTGGTATGCTCCAAGTTTCATGATTATATTTATGGTCGACCTATTCAGATTGAAAGTGATCATCAACCCCTAGTTATTATTCTAAAGAAGCCTATGCATTCTGCTCCAGCAAAATTGCAAAGGATGATGCTCAAATTGCAAAAGTACAACTTCAAAATGGTGTACACCAGGGGTCTGCAACTTGCAGCTCTGGAACCGCATGTGACCCTGCCACCCCTATGTAGTGGCTCCCTGTAGCTTTGAAAAATAATGGCCACTCTACTGCACCACACACACACACACACACACACACACACACACACACACACACACACACACACACACACACACACAGAGTGATACAGCAATGGACATTAAATATTGTTCTTATAAACTTGCTAGACTAACATGATTTCTGTTGCTATGCATTCCACACACACTGAGTGTGATAGAGCATTCCCCTGGCAGCAACAGAATCTCCTGAAAGGTTTCCATACCTCTGAAAGTCTTATCACAAGAAATCTGGACAGACCCACAAATAAAGGAGAACAAAGGAACAAAAATAGGGATGGACCTTAAATATTGCTCTTATAAACTTAGAAATTTGCTAGAATAACATGGTTTCTGTTCATACACACACACACACACACACACAGACACACACACACACACACACACACACACACACACACACACACACACACGCACACGCACATACACACATGCACATACACACACACGCACATACACACACAGTTAGCTCTCAACTGTGCAGATTTTCACAGAATGTCCTGACTTTTGCGTCATATTTTTGGTCTGTTTCTCATAAAATTGTGGTTTTCTGGCAAATCATTGAGGACTGAAGTCATAAAAAAATAGACAGACATTTGAGTTTCAGATTTCATATCCTTCAGAAAATTCATGCTAATGCAAAATTTGTTCTTCTATCAATTTTCTAAGTTTGTAAGAGCAATATTTAAAAAGTGTCCCTATTTTTGGGCCTTTGTGCCCCACTATTTATGGCTTTGTCCAGATTTCTTGTTCTATGAGGTTGAGAGATATGATACACACACAGAGCGATCGAGAAATCCCAACATAGGTTCATAGGTAGGTACTAGGCTATCAGCCCTGGGGCCTATACAAGCCCAGCCAAAATGGTACCCTGGCTTTTGCCACCCAAGAAAATAATTTTCCTGTGCCACTGTCGAGCAGAGCCACAGAGATGATCCCCGGGGTGAATTTCCTATTTCCCATCCAATCATCAAGATTTTTCTTGAAGAGTGCTAATGAGGAGCTTTGTTTGATATAGATAGGTAGTTTATTCCAGAGTATGGGAAGTCTCTGGGACAGGAATCTATCCCTCCGGCATGTTCTGTTTATTGTGGTGACAAGGCTTAGGTCCCTAGAGCGTGTAGCTCGGAGGGATTGGGATTTCTTTAAGTGGAGCATGTCTAACAGCTCTGGGTTTGACATAGCTTTATATGTTAGGCAGAGATCACCTCTGAGTAGGCGATATGTGACAGAGTAAAGCTGGAGTTTTTTGAGATGGTCTGCGTATGGCATCTGTTTGAGGCCAGTAATCCTCTTTGTGAGGTATTTCTGCGGCCTTTCTAGTTGTTGTAGATGTCTTGTGAGGTACATACCAAAAGGGGCATTGTACTCTATAATGGGTCTAATGAGTGATGAGTAGAGGGGAACAATGACCACTTTTTTTCTAGATGAGAAACCTTTTGTGATGAGGTGTACCACGTAGAAGGATCTCCTGACTACTGTGGCGATGTGATTTACAAAGGAGAGACTATTATCCACCTGTGTCCCAAGGTCTCTTATCACACTTTCAGTGTTAAGTATACTACTGCCTATGCTGTAGTTCATGGGTACAGAGTTTTTACCAAAGGGGGTGACAATGCACTTTTTGGCATTGAGCTTGAGGCCATGGCTTTGACACCAGGCATCTGCCTCAGTGAGGCTCTTTTGTAAGATGTCCACATCGTTAGGAGTTTCGATTATGGCTCCTAGTTTGCAGTCATCTGCGAACTTCGTTAGCCAAAGACCTTTTGTGTTAGCCTGTACTTCAGAGAAGTAGATACCAAACAGGAGAGGACCCAGGACTGAACCCTGTGGTACTCCACTTGTCACTGGTCTGGAGTCAGATTTGGAGTCTGCCACTATCACAGTGTGGGTTCGGTCAGTGAGCCAGTTGGCAACCCATCTTGTGACATAGGGATTTATACCTAGTTTAGTGAGTTTATCTATAATTCCAGAGGGAGGATGGTGTCGAAAGCCTTGGCAAGATCTAGATAGGCTGTGTGAACCACCTTACTCTTGTCTACGGCTTTGGTGACTGCTTCAAAGAAGTCTATCAGGTTTAGGAGACATGATCTGCCTTTTACAAACCCGAACTGGGTGGGGTCCAGAGTTTGGAGATTACCAATGTCTTTGTTTATAAGTTCCATGATGATACATTCTATGGCCTTGCAGACCAGGCTCGTCAGGGTAATGGGGCGCTAGTTCCCTTTGTGCGTGGTGTTTCCCCCCATTGTGGAGTGAGATAACCGTTGCTATGCGCCATTCAGTAGGCACAAAGCCTGAGGTGAGGCTATGATTGAACATGGTACTTAGGTGGAGTGCCAGTTCGTTCTGTAGTTCAAGTAGAACGCAGCCTGGGATGTTGTCTGGTCCCATGGATGCTGTGTTCTTGGCTTTGGAGAGTGTGTTTTTTACCTGTGCAGCCGTGATTACAGGAACTATGCATTCTTCCGGTACAGAGATGGGCTCTTTAGGGGGTGAGGGGGGGGGGTAAAGTTAGCACTGAACCTATCTGCCAGCATGTTGGCAATATCAGTTGGATCTGTATATTTAGTGCCATTGTGCTGTAACTCAGAGCAGATCTGAGTATTGCCATTGAGATTCTTGACATAGCTATAGAATGCTTTGTGGTTGTCTTTAGAATCAGTGGCGATTTTGTTTCCGTAACTAGCTTTGGAGGATTTTATCAGGGATCTCAGCTTCTTACTGAGGCTGACCAGGGAGCTCCTCCACTCATGGGATTTTACTCTCTTTTGTAACAGTTTCTTCTTTCTGTTGTACAGTTTGTTTATGGTAGGGGACCACCAGACTGGCTTCCTTTTTTTGGAGGATAGCATCTTGGTTCAGTTTGGGATAGCACGATCCATGCACTCATGCAAGTGCTTATAAAGTGCAATTGTGTAGGATTCAGTAGTTGTAAATGTATTGTCCAGCTGCATGGGTGTCATGAAGTTCATCACTTTTGTCTTAAGAAGCATGAAGTTGGCTTTGAAGAAATTTTTTACCATGGTTTCCTTAATGGGGGATGGGGGCAGGATGTGGATATCTAGGGTAATTAGCTTATGGTCAGATCGGACCAATGAGGCATTGACTTCAGGTGTGGAACACCGGTCACTCATGCTGGTAATGACTAGATCTAGGATATTGTTGCCCCTAGTGGGGGTGTGGATAAGTTGATCCAGGGCACTGGAGTTTAGGAATTCCAGAAAGTGTTGAGCAAAGGAGTTGGTACGAGTAGTTTTCAAAGGAACAAAAATAGGGAAGTATTTTAAATATTGCTGTTATAAACTTAGTTCTTTTATATTTAGTATAATAACTATATATATAAAACTTTATACGCTGTGTTATCTTCAGTTTAGGGGTTAAATAGGTTTTGTGGCTCTGAGTCCCGATGAATTTTATTTGGTGGGAGAGGGGCCAAAATGGCTCTTTTGATAGTGAAGGTTGCAGACCCCTGGTATACACTAAAGACAAGTTACTTTACCTGGCTGATACTTTATCCAGATCTCCCAGAAACACAACAGAACAGCATGATGCAGAAACTTTTGACTTTGATGTGATGTCAGTGCATAATTTTTCTACCACTAGACTTGCTGAGTTAAGAGATCACATGCAGAATGATCCAATTTCACAGAAATTCAATTATTACACCAATGTTGGATGGCCGTCAAAGCAATCTAGTGCATCACCTGAGGTGCAAGCGTTTTTTCCTTACAGAGATAAATTGTTGAGGGAAGACATTCTTTTCAAAGGTCCTAAAATTGTTGTTCCTGCCTCCTTACAAGAATACATTCAAATTTTGCATCTTGGTCACCCAAGATCCACATCCACAAAGAGAAAGCCACAGAATTAGTATTTTTGCCTGCATTATCAAAAAACATTGATAGATTTCTTTCTTCTTCATAGGTTCATAGGTTAGTACTAGGCTAACTGCCCTTGCGAGCCATTTAAAGCCTAGCCAATTATCCCTTGTGAGACTCAAACCCTGCACCTTGAGTTTATAAGACAAACACCTTAACCATTAGGCCACCCTCCCAACCCTTGCTCAATATGCAACAGTACTAGACCACAACTGCAAAGAGAACAGCTTCAGTTACATCTGATTCCTTTACTACCTTGGTCTACTATAGCAACTGATATCTTTGAATGGAACAATCAACACTACTTAGTTTTGGTAGTCTCTTATTCAAATTGGTTTGCGATTGATCTACTACCAAACTTATCCTCAACTAATGTTATTACTAAGATGAAATATCATTTCTCAGTTCATGGTAGTCCACACAAACTTTTTTCTGACAATGATACTCAATTCACTAGCCAGTTGGTTCAAATTTGAGAGAGAATGGGATGTTGTACATAACACTAGTAGTCCTGAATATCCTCAGTTCAATGGTCTAGCTGAACGAACAGTACGGAGTGCAAAGCAGTTACTTGAAAGGTCAGTGTGTGACAATACTGATGTATTCTTGAATTTAATTACTCTCACAAACATACTCCATGATGATATTCTTGGCTCACCAGCTCAAAGACTACTTTCCAGGCAAACTAGAACTAAGCTACCTATTTCCTCAAATTTGTTGCAGCCTAAACCCAAGGACAATAAAACCATCAAGGCACAAATGTTTAAAAAATATTATAACCAGAAATCTAATTAAGACAGAATGAGCAGATTACTTTGTCCATTGAGGGAAGGAGAGACGGTACGAATCCAGACAATGAAAGATTCTGATTGAATAGGACAGATTACATGCATCTGTGCAGAGCTGATATCTTATTTAATAAATTCCGAAGGAATGGAGTATAAGAGGAA
The DNA here is from genome assembly GCF_019279795.1 of Protopterus annectens. Classification (NCBI taxonomy): domain Eukaryota; kingdom Metazoa; phylum Chordata; order Ceratodontiformes; family Protopteridae; genus Protopterus; species Protopterus annectens. The sequence goes on from NC_056743.1 coordinate 241,831,419, forward strand.
TCGCAAACATCTTCTTCCTGTACCAGAACGATAATCATCATTGTAATCACAACAACGTATCTGTGATGCAAACTCTAAATCAAAGAATGAGTCAGACACTGTTTCCAGACCAGAATGTGTTCAAAAGTCTGATTCTGTTCCTGAAAGTGATTTGAACATTCCACAGGTCAACCATTTTGCAGAAACTGTCACAGTTGCTAAATCTAATTCCCAGTTTTATGTCACACAATATGGACAAGTGTCTAAATCAAGGGTGAAATACGCAGCAACATGAACTTGATTGTATATAGTTATATGTTTAACATGGTATAATGCATGTCTATAGATTATCTGTGATTTCTGCATGCCAAACAATCTCATAACAATTATATGGTCTATTTCTCAAAGAGGGGGCTGTAGATCAGAGTGTAAAGTATGTGTGCTTAGGTTCATAGGTTCATACTAGGCTATCTGCCCCAGGGCATTTATAAGCCAAGCCAGAATGTGTTTGGCTTTCGCCACCCATTTTAAATTTATTTTGCTATGCCCTTTTTCGAGGTTCGTATACTGTGCCTCTGTCTAACAGTGACACAGAAGTGATACCCGGGGTAAACCTACGACCTCCCATCCACTCATCAAGATTCCTCTTGAAGAGAGTCAATGAGGGACTCTGCCTAACCTGGACTGGGATTTTATTCCAGAGTGAAGGGAGCCTCTGGGTTATGAATCTGTCCCTCCAGCATGTCCTATTTATTTCAGTGCTGAGGTTCAAGTCTCGAGCCAGAGCTCGATGGGATTTGGATTTTCTGAGGTGCAGCATGTCCATTAATTCCGGGTTGGACATGGCTTTATACGTCAGGCGCAGATCGTCTCTGAACAGGCGGTATGCCACTGAGAAGAGCTGGAGTTTCTTTAACCGGGCAGCATATGGCATCTGTTTGAGCCCTTTGATCCTCTTGGTGAGGTACTTTTGGGGTCTTTCCAGTTGCTGCAGGTGTCTGGTAAGGTACATCCCAAAAGGGGCATTGTACTCAATTATGGGCCTGATGAGGGATGAGTAAAGAGGCACGATGACCTCCCCTGATCTAGATGTGAATCCCTTCATGATTAGGTGGGCTATATAAAATGTTTTTCTAACCACTTCGGCCACGTGGTTGTCAAATGAGAGATTGCTATCAACTTGGGTCCCCAGGTCCCTAATTACTTCTTCTGTATTTAATGGATTACCACCTATGTGGTAATTTGTGGGCACTTTGTTTTTGCCAAAGGGATGACTATACACTTTTTGGCATTTAGCTTGAGGCCATGGCTCTGGCACCAGTTGTCTGTTTCTATGAGGCCCTTTTGGAGGATGCTTGTGTCAGCTGGAGAGTCGATTATGGCGCCCAGTTTGCAGTCATCTGCGAACTTGATCAGCCACAGTCCTTCCGTGTTGGCCTGTACCTCCGAGAAATATATACCGAACAAGAGAGGTCCCAGGACTGAGCCTTGTGGGACACCACTTGTAACTGGTTTGGAGTCTGACATGGCTCTTGTAATTCTAACCATGTGGGTTCTGTCCTTGAGCCAGTTTGCAATCCATCTAGTGACACAGGGGTTTATATTTAAGCTGGTGAGCTTATCTATAATGCCCGAGTGGGGTATTGTATCGAAGGCTTTTGCGAGGTCCAGGTAGGCTGTGTGGACCACCTTCCCCTCGTCAATGGCCTTGGTGACGGTTTCAAAGAAATCAACCAGGTTTAAGAGGCAGGATCTGCCCTTAACAAAGCCGAACTGGGTAGGAATTATTGTTATTATTATTATTGCTTGTATCTTTAAGAGGCATGCAAGGCTGTACGTGCACGTATATAACCCGCACACATGCACAAACTTGTTGCCATCTTGAAAGAGCAGCTAGGGAGTAAGCATGTATGATCACAGTCATTAATTGTACATACGTTATCTAACTTACAGTCTAGGTCAATAACAGCCATGCGTTTGTATAAAAAAAAAGCTGCTTGAACAGAACCCATGAAGATTCATTTATTTGTGTCCTAACACGAAAGCGACACTCTAGATCCAAAGAAGTCTTAATTTTAAACCTTAACTCGGCTCCCACCAGACCCATGTTTCAATGTAATGCACCTTTTGGAATGTGGTTGTCTAAAGATATCATTCAGTGTGAGAGACTTCAGAGATTTCTAACTAAAAAGATCAATGGCTTTGAGACCCTCAGTTATCCTGACAGACTGGCAGTCCTCTCTTTGTACCTTGTCTCTTATAGACCTCAATGTGTTGATCGGTTTCCAGCCTTTCAAGCCATTAAAGATCTGACTCTCCTTAACCTCCTATTTCCTCACAGAACAAAGGGTTCCTCAAATACCAGGTTAAAGGACCTAAATATCCATCTAGAGTAACAGATTCATATCCTAACATTTATTCACCTATAAAACAAACTTCTACTGCATGTCAAGCAAAGCAACACCCTTGAATCTTCACGGTAAACCTAGATAACAGGATGGGCAGCCTCAAATTTTCCCCAATCTGTCTTGCGTTGCCATCTTCATGGGTGGAGGGAACTTCAGAATATGGTTTATTGGTCAGGATTGCAATGGTCTACATATCGACTGCCTATTACTCTCCTTTGAACTTCTGAACCTTTGAAATGAAAGCATGTACTACCCAAGATATCCAAACAATTTTCAGGACATTAAGTATTTCTGGCAAAAACTCATCTACTCTATTGGCTTCTTCATAGTGCAATAGTTTAATCACTGCCGTGATGTTAAAGACAAATACAGATTCAATTACACCATCTGTTTCTGGCACTGTGTCCACAGAAGACAGCATAACAATCAAGCTATAACAGGAATATTTAGAGCTGGGGAATGGATTGTACATTATTTACGCACCTGCACTTCTATTAGACCATGAAGGTAAAGTCATCCTGGTCTAATTGAAGCACTTATGGGTAAGTAGTAAATAAAAAAGTTATGTACTCACCATAATGTTCCATGTTTGTCGTCCATCTATCCAGTCATTCTTACATGGATGGGTTTGGAGCCCATCCTCGGCTCTGACTCGGCCGAATCCACAGGTGGAAGTCTCAAACTTGGTTCGTGGCAAGGTAGGTATCCCATGATGCAGTGGTGCAACTCTCCAGATCTTGTTTGCTGCTAATATTACTAATGAGAACTATATAGGTATGACCCCATGTCAAGGAGAAACAAAGAGTCAAAGGAGCTCATGTATGAGAGGAAAGGATCACCACCAGGTCCTCTAGGAGTCCTTGGACAGGGGAAGGAGGGAGGCATAATAAGAATGAATGGTGAGATGGACAACAAACATGGAATGTTATGGCGAGTACATAACTTGCCCTATCTCGCCTTCATTCTTACTTGGATGGGACAGCATCCCTAGCACCTTTTTCCCAGGTGGCTCATGGGAGTACACCTTTGAGCACAGTGGAACTAAAGGAGGCCCTGTCCCTGGAGGCCAATTCCACTTTGTAATGAGTGATAAACGTATGAGGATTGGTCCACGTAGCTGCAGCATAAATACTGTCCATAGACATTCTGGCCTGAAAAGCAGAGGATGTAGCTAATGCTCTGGTTGAGTGACCTCTAATTCTGAATGGTAACTTTCTATTATTGGAAATGTAGATAAACGTGATACAACTTGAAAGCCTATTTGAAAGGGTGACTTTAGATACTGGCATACCCTTTTTTGCCTCAGAGAAGGAGATGAATAATTGATGAGATTTCCTGAAATCTTTAGTTTTATGCAAAAAGAATCTGAACTGTCTATGCATGTCCAGTTGATGGAGTTTATACTCTGCCTTGTTGCTATGATTGGGGAAAAACACCGGGATTTCAATGGATTGATTGAGATTGGATTGAGAGCAAAGCTTGGGTATAAAGGATAGATTAGTTTGTAGCAATCTGATATGGAGGTCTGACTGATGGTGCTTGCAACTCAGACTCTTCTGGCAGACGTTACAGCTACTAGAAAGATGGTCTTCCAGGAAAGAAATTTGTGATCACAGGATGAAAAAGGCTCGAATGGTGTCAAAGTTAGTTGAGAGAGGACAAAATTTAAATCCCAAGGAAAATGTGGTTCTTTAAAAGGAGGTCTCAATAAGGAAGTACCTTTTAAAAATGCTTTACACAACCTGTGTGACATTAAGTTAGGAGAATGGTCACCAATGTGGAAATTCAAAATTGCAGCCAGCTGAGAGCCTTGCTGGAAGAGTTCTGCAAGAAATTCTAAAATGGACTGAATTGACGCAGAAAAAGGGTCAATGTTTCTAGTTTGCGCCCAGTGAAAAAAATCTTTTCCACTTGCTAGTATAGTTTTCTAGTATAAACTTTATGAGAGGACATCAATATGTATTTGACTGCTGGAGTGAAATTTTGAAGCCTGACTAAATTGGGAAGTGGAGCAGCCATGTTGTCAAGTTGAGGGTGTGGAGAGAAGGATGAAGTGTTCCTGACATATCTGTCAGAAGGTGTGGAACTGGGTCCAGAAGCCATGGCTTCTCCTGTAGATGATGCAGGAGGAAGGGGAACCAAATCTGCCAAGGCCAATATGAGGCAATGAGAATCAGCCTGCTTCCCAAGGATTTTGCATTTTGGATGACTTTGGGTATGAGGGGAAATGAGGGAAAGGCATAATAGGTTCATAGGTTAGTACTAGGCTAACTGCCCTTGTGGGCCATTTTAAGCCTAGCTAATTACCCCATGTGAGAATCAAATCCAGTGCCTTGTGTCTTTAAGGTAAACACCTTAACCATTATGCCAACCTCCCATCCCTAATCCCATAAAGAAGTCCCGAGGGCCAATCGTGTGCAAGTGTGTCTCTCGGTGTCTCCCCTGGAGGGGGAATTAGGGCAAAGAAGCTGCTGCACTTGGCATTCATGGGAGGCTGGCCCCATTTATGGAAAATCTCTTCCATTATGTTCTGGTTCAGAGACCACTCATGAGGCATTAATATTGTCCTGCTGAGCTTGTCTGCTAACACGTTGGATTTCCCAGGGATGTGCATTGCTTCTAGAAAGTGTTGAGAAGAAATTGCCCATTGCCAAATTCTCAGAGCCTCTCAACAAAGTGGGTATGATCTGGTTTCTCCTTGTTTGTTTATGTATCAAACCATCGACATATTGTCCGACTATATTGCAATCGTCCCCAGTGGAAGAGAGTCGTGGAGTGCTTGCAATGCCAGAAGTACTGCTCTCATCTCTAGAACATTGATATGCAAGTGGGCCTCATGGTCTTGCCTTATACCTTGGCCTATCCTTCCCAGATAATGCCCCCTCCCCTAGCTGGGAAGCAACTGTGGTCACTATAGCAACAGGTTGTTGTGGAATAAAGGGTCACCCAATGGCTGGACTGAGTCCACCACCGTAGATCCTTTTTGCATGACTCCGTTATCCTAATCAGATGGGACATAGCAAGTTCTTGAAGAGACCATTGGGTGAATAAGAGCCATTGAAGGCTCCTCATATGCATCCTGGCATGAGGAACTAGAGTTATGGTTGCCTTTACCTTGCCCTTTGGAAGAAGGTGAAGTATTTGCTGTCTGAGGGCTGAAATTCTGTCGGCTGGGAGACATGCCATCATAGAAACAGTGTGTAGGTTTACACATATGAAGGTAATATGTTGACAGGGCAACAAGGCAGATTTATGTAAATGGACTGTTATGCTTAACTGAGCAGAGATTTCCAATGTCACACCCCTGGCCTGTTGGGAGTAGATGTTTGATGGTGGCAGTTAGGAGCCAGTCATCCAGATACGGAAACACTTGGAATCCAAGACATCTCAAGTGAGCCGTTACTACTGCCATGCATTTGGTGAACACTCTGGGGGCTGTAGTGACACCAAATGGCAGAGCTCGGAACCGATCATGACTGGTTCCCACCCAGAAGTGTAAGTGACTCCTTGATGCTCTGTCCATTTTTATGTGGTAGCATGCATCTTGAGGTCTATTGAGCACATCCAATCGTCTTTCCCTAAGAAGGGAAGTATTGACTGTACTGTCACCATTCAGAACTTTGACTTTTTGACAGATTCGTTCAACTTGCTGAGATCCAATATGGGTCTCCAGTCCCCTGTTCTTTTTGGCACCAAAAAGAATCTTGAGCAAGTTCCGAATCCTGTTTGGTCAGCGGGATATTTTGGAGGACTCTTATCCAGCAATTTTTGGACTTTTATAGTTCCTTGCTCCCTCAGATTGGGTGGAACATCTAGGATTGTTCTGATCCATGAGACAGGATGGCAAAAGGGAATGGAATATCCTTTGGATATTATGCTTTTTACCCACTTGTTTTTTGGGATACTTTGCCAGGCTTCTGGGTACAAAGTTAAACATCCCCGACTGCCTCCAGAGTAGAACAGGTGGGCCTCCTTTCAGGAGCACTGATAGGGATGCCCACGAAAAGAATCATGGTCACCCTGGTTTGGCGGAACCCCCCGTCTCTAGAATGACGTCTACCATTGTTGCCTAGCCCTCTACCCCTGGGGAAGGATTCACCTCATGCATCTTGAAAAGCTCCCTGGGATCTTTTGAACCACATTTTTCCACTCTTCTGACCTTTAGGGTAAGGTCTTGAAGGTACTGAAAAATGTACTCCAGCAGTAGAGAGATTTCCCTTCCTGCTCGCATCTGGTGAGTGTGTCTTTAACTTTGGGTCCAACAAGTGAGGAACCATCAAAAGGGGCATTAGTAAAGGTAGACTTAAAAGGTTCCACAAAATTACACAAGTGCATCCAGGGGTGCCTCCTCAAGGAAACTCCTGAACCTGCTGCCCTACTCGCTCCATCCGCTGCATAAGATATCAGTCTTATGGAGGAGTCGACGATCGAATTTAAGGTGGACAGCTGGAAGGAGACTTTCTTTGTCACCCCCACAGCCAATGAACCTTGTAGAGCATCTTCTAGTTCTTTTAGGAGATCTCTTTGTAGCCTTGTAAAGTGTGTGAGGTAGTTCAGCAATCAGAGTGTAAAAGTCACTGAAGAAAAGACACGCTTCCCGTATCTGTACATCGTTCAAGAATCTTTGTTCAGAGGGTGAACAGATGAGGATGTCTCAGAAAGTTCCTTCTTGGTGGCTGCTGCTGCCACCACCACAGCATCAACAGGTACACCTTTTGTAAGAAAATCATTTCTAGTGGGGGCTGACAAAAACTTGTCTGGCCTCCCAGAGACTAGTTCCATAGTGTCAGGTGACTTCCATGCCTTTCGACCAAGTCCATTAGCTCATCAAAAGGCGGAGACACCCAGGAAGGTTGAGATCCAAAGGCCTTCAGGGTACACTGGCACCTCATCAGAAGGGGTGATGGTTTTCCAGCCGCCTCTCTGCTTTAGGATCTCCAGGATATCTGCAAATGAGATATCTTCAGAGGACGACCATGGGGAACTTTCTGACTCCTCGAGGTTAGTGTCTGAGGTGACGGGACTCATAAGGGGAGTCTATATGCATCCTCTTGCATGTCTTCTTTTGAGGGTGCTTCTCGGAAGGGTATTCTGGGGAGGCCTCAGAAGAGAGGGGTTCGCCCAATGGGGGCTCTTGAGGCTCTGAATCTCTGCTGCCCTGTGGATGGCATGGTGCTGAGACAGTAGCCGGTGCCTTAGGGGGATGAATGCCAGTATCCCTGTGTAGAGCTGTAGAGGTGGGACAGCACACTCCTCATCAGCTCAAAAGCAGAACTCACTGGTTCTGAGGATATCTCCGGCTCCGAGGAGACAGAGGACACCCCCAGTCCCAGAGAGACTGGCTCCGAGGCTGATGTAGGAACAGTGCTCACCCAAGCCAATGCACCAAGGGGTAGGCTCGGAACCAAAGAAGTTCGGGTACAAGCGTCCTCCTCCGGGGCCGACCGGAGAACCCTCGCTCCCAGACACCCCAGATGGCACCAAGAGTGTCGGAGCAGGTATCGGTTCCATAATCTATGAAGGAGTCCCGGAACCAACGGGTCTATAGCAAGTGGTGCTAGGCACTCCGGCTCCGAAGATTCAGCTCGACTCGGAGGAGGAACCACAGTGGATGTAACAGTCTTAGAAGGCTCCGAAACCTGTTGGGTCAGAGCGGAGAACAATTTAGCTAGTGTTGGCGACTTCAAGAGTCTGAGCACCACCTGCTCCATGTCATCATCAGACAGGCTCCTAGTGGACCTGGAGGATAGAGATGGTGAATTAAATCTCTCCAAAATGGGAGACCTCAATGTAGGGGAGACCGGTGGAATATCAATGGACCGGCTCCAAGACATGGTACCTTTCGGCTCCGAAGACCTTGGGGCCGAAGAACCAGGTTTGTCAATAACTACCTCCATCAGTTCTGAAGCCTGTGGAGCCGAGGAGGTAGATGGATTTGAAATTTTAGACAATTTTTCAGGGGGCTCGGATTGAGCTGAAGAGACAGGAGATGGTCTTTCAGCTGGTTTGTCCTTCTTAGAAGAAGAGGAAGAGGACGAAGACAAAGAAGCAGTCTGTAAGGCTTCCTCAAAGGATTGTTTCAACAGCCCCTTGACAGTCAATTTAGGTTTCCTCTCCTGCAACACACGTGCAGTAAAGGAGTGGCAGAAAGTGCAATTCTCCTGGAGATGGATAGCTCCTAAACAATAGACACAAATGACATATCCGTCTGTAATAGACAATTTCTGGGTACATTTTTGACATTTTTTTAAAGCCCGAAGGCTTATGTTCTTTCTCCCTAGTGTCTTTAGACAGGATTGGAAGAAAAAAGGTCCTATAAGAATTATGAACAAGAAATAAACTCACACCACTTCTAGATATAAACACACACTAATTTAACAAACACATTGCATCTAAGAAATATAATTAGAACTAGCTTTGCTCCTGACTAAAAATGAGCACTAGGACCTCTAATTTAAATGGACCTAGACAGGTATATTAGGGGACAGACTACACCAACACTAACACTACTAGCCCTCTATCTTAAACGGGCAATTAGCTCTCTAATTTAAATGAGCTTATGAACTAACCAGCAAACTAAAAGACTAGAAAACACAACACATAACACTACAGGTATTTTAATAAAGCACCACTACAGAAAACAACTATGGGATACAAGTACAGGCCTGCGAAAAAAACGACAGCCAAGCAAAAGCACACACAGCAGGAAAAAAAGAGATAAACTAAGCTGCACTCTAAAGCTAAAGATTCACAGCACACAGTAAACTAACTAATGTATAAATCCTAACTAGTTTAAGCTAATAAACTGCAAAAGACAAAAAACCTTTAGCCACGGCCAAGAAGAGCACATTCAACCTCATAAAGCGGCAAATGAGATATGGACAGTTGCACCACTACATCATGGGATACCTACCTTGCCACAAGCCAAGTTTGAGACTTCCAGCTGTGTATTCGGTCGAGTCGGAGCTGAGGATCAGCTCTGAACCCATCCAAGTAAGAATGATGGCGAGATAGGACAACATAACATCTCACTCTTCAGCACTGATTTCTGCTTAACACTACATTATTAAACGTGTTAAACCCATTTAGCAAAACTTTCACAAAGGTGCTTTAAAAGGTCAATGACTACTGAACAGCAAACTTCTGGCCTTTCTTGAACTAAATAACAAGGGCTACACGGACTCAAATCCATAGTTAAGTACTAGACTAGCTACACTTGCAGGCCATTTTGAGCCTAGCCAGTTTCCCTTTTTGTACTCAAATTAACCTATCCCATTTGTTAGAAATTTGCCTTACACATCCCATGGTCGACAATTATATATTACCCCTGGTAAGTATCACTAGGATCATACCATAAATAATTTGAGGAGGCCCATGCATGAGATAAAGCATTTAAGAGCTGCCTGTGACCATTAGTAGTACAGGGGGCAGTCATGGGGTAAATTTTCTGTTTCCCATCTATAGATCCAAGCTGCAGTTGAATATGGACAGGGATGAGCTGTGTTTTATGTGGATGGGGAGTCTGTTCCAGAGCAGCAGTATCCTCGAAGATACACAGTCAAACTGTTTTGATTTTTTACAATAAAATTAAAGATTTCCACTAGATTTAAACTAACATGCCATGAAAACTGACTCTTAACATTATTCTGTCTTCCAATAGAACCTCCCCCTCATTTTGTACTCCTTATAAATGTTTCTGCTTCCCCCTGTTCCATATTTCCAAAGAAAAATGCAACTTCCTTTCTTGACAGATGTACTCTCCTGCTATCTGCCTTCCATTCCTTAACTTGACCCATCGCATGAACTTTACACATGTATTTCTTGCACATACAAGATACATTTTTCCTTTTTAAAAGAGTAATTACAGTACGCTGTGCATAATATGTATTATTTTCAAAGGATCAACCTCCGTAATTATCCTTACCTACCATGTTTGAAGAGGGAATTTCTTATGTTCAAAGTAATTGATTTATAGAGAATGTTGACATGTTTACACACACTTGTTCCTCGCTCTTTTTGTGCCATTATTAGTCTGATGTGCAATGTCTGCCTCTTCTGTGCCTAATCTCCGTGCTTAATGCTTCCTTTTGTAACCTAAAATGTTCTAATATAATTCATCACATTCTTTTAACTCAATGCAGGCAATTATAAAAGACTATGGGGGAGGGCTACAAGACACTTCATATACTCCTCTTCATGTTACTTTCCCTGGTATCACTTTATGAACCACACTTCCCTCAGTGCTCCTTTGAACAGATGTAACTCATTTTAATTACTGCGCAATCCGTGAATCACTGTATCATTTTTATGTAACTGATTTCCTGAAACAAATACGTACATGCAATGTAATCAAAAAAATTAACCCACCTTAGCCTGAAAGTAAAGGTTGAGCTTGTTTCCATGGCATAGACGAATAAAGTCCCGATTCCAAATGAAATGACGCACTTTGATTAGCAGCATGGGTGATGGATGACCTGGTCACAGGAAGGATTGGAGGGTGAGAGGTTTGATGCTAGCTTAGCCACTGGGAGGGATAACAACTTGGCTTGCTGTATAGGCAACACTTACAGGAGTGCAGGCTATCACATGCAGTACTAAGCCTAAGCTGCAGCACTGCAACTCTTAAAAGCCTCCAGACAGCAGTAATTGTAGAGCTCACTAACCATCATGAAGATGGATTAGGTGGGGGAACTGATCCCCTGACATGTGAGTGTTCACTTCCACTCCCTGCTTGCACAGTTTTTGTCCCAGAGGACTACATAGTCTGTAGGGTTCTCCCCTCTGGAAAAGAAATGGCCAAATATTGGGCTGGGAGGGTACGGATAAATGGTCAGCATGAGGATCAGGAACAAAAAGGGGTTGGACTGCTCACAGTATTAATCACTTTCAGTCCTGGACTCCTGCTATCGGAGACAGCTTACTCATCAGGGGTCCTTTTCAGAGACCATTAACCAAGTCAGAAGAGGTCATACTCACAGATCAAAAACAACACTGTACATTAAAAAAAGGTGAAACTGCTCTAAACAATTTGCTTACTTCACTATTGAATGAGGAAATTAAGACCTATCCAAGTGAATTAAAATATCAAACATCTTCTCTTTCATGGCTTGTGCAACCTCAGGATTTAACACCCTTTATTTTAACTTGTATCCCAGCTCCTATCACTTCAACTCCAAAAAAAAGAATACCATTACCTTAAAAAAAACAATGTATTGGTGTTGAATGAATTTCCCTCACGTAAATATGGTGTAATTTTCACAAGATGTCCAAATACCTGAGTAATTAACAGGTTTAAGAACATTGATTATTTAAAAGAAAACTCCATCCTAAACATAAAAAAATCATCAAATCTTGATATTTTGTGCAGTACTAAAGCATCAGAATCACTTTAACTGCTTATAATCAATATTATATTTTAATTTCTTATACCCTCAAACGGCCATTATGGAGACTACCATACTGGCAATAGTTTTGTTTTTTTTCCCAGCATTTTTGCCTTTCCCATAGAAGGCCTGTAACATTGTTTCACATCCTGAATAATTTCTTCCTCCATTCAGTCAGTGTAATGAGTCACTGGCTAAGGTAGTTTGCAAAAGCAGTTTCAATGTGATTTTAACTGAATTACTTGATCTTTGCTCGCTACAAATGGTAAAAAACTGACTGTAGTCATTTATATTTTCTTCAGTAAAAGAGGTGAAAAGTATGTTTTTGTTAAAGGTTCAAAACTGTAGTTTGTATACTGAAAAATGTTCCACAACCTCCCTGTCCTGCACACACGCTAGTGTGAAAGTTTAAACTCTGTCACTGGTGACTAATATCTGCCAATTCAAACAGCTACCAAATCAAATGAATGCATTCTATGCTTTTTGATACTGAAATTTACTCTGCAGTTACATGGATAAAACTAACACTCCCCTGACCAAAGCAAAGTTTTTACCAGTTTGTTTATGTAGTATTACAACAAAAACCTTGTCCCTGTTCTTCATATAAAGCACATATTAACAGATGAAATGAAACTCTGTTAAAAAAGAGTTATTTGCTGGAGGTATCCTAATTGCACTTTACTAATCCTGGAAAGCCATGGTCTCAGGATAAAAAAAAAAAAAACTTTGAGAAGTGACTGTTGAATTTGTGCTGTGCTGTATATTCCATGTCACACAGGCTCAGATAACTTCCTTTATGAAACAAAATGAGATACAAATGCAAAAAAAGTGGTACGTTCATTATAAAGAAAGAAACAGTAATAAAAAAATGAAAGTTACTTGTTCTGGGCACTAATCACCATGTAGGTGATATTATATGGAGAAAAATAACAACTACATTGGACAGAGGTACTATTCACATATTGACCTACCACCGTTACTGTTGCTCCCATCTGCAGGTATTCTATTAGTGGCATACTTCTTTCTGCCAGTTACTTTAATCAGTTCTTTTTTGCTCCCCTTCCTTTCTTCCCATTACTGAACTTATTAAATGTCAAGGTTTTGCAATAACAGCAAATTAATTAGTCTTTTGCATTCCTGGCTTCCACTACACATGTTAGTGGTGAAAAACTCTGAGTGTGCTCTTCAGGACACCTTCCACCAGATTTATCTATTTTCTTCACTGGGTCTTAAACATTTTCTTCTCTTGTTTCATTATCATCTTCTTTTCCTATCTCGTCTTCCTTGTAATTCTTTCCACTTAAACTTCTAATTATAGCTTTGATAACCACTTTATTTTTTAAAATAGTTTTGGGTCAGTTTTGCCAGACTGACCCCTCAGTTATTTCCAGTGTTTCTCCATCTAACTCTTCACCCACTCTAGACTGACTGGCTTATGCATGGGTTACCCATCAGAGGCAAACTTCATCCACTCATAGTAGTGGAGATTTTATGAATGACCTACAATTCCTCACAGAGGTTGTCATGAAAAGGAGTAAGCATATACACATGATAGTTTGTACACCAAGGCCCGTCCACCCTTCTAATGCACATACACACTTGCATGACACTTATACAGCTCTTCAAACTGTGGTACATACACTGTCAAAAAAGTCAACACCCTTGCCCCCCCTTAGGTGAGTGAACTGGTTGCTAGTTACTCAAACCAACCCTTAGCCAGTCCTCCAGCTTCTCAGGTTGCTAACTGATCCCAGATAATCAGTTATTCAGGTAGATGCCCTGCCCCTGCACCAATGGGCTGACTCTGGTGCATTATCATTACTATCAAGACCCTAGATAACATTCCACCTTCACCCGTGCTCCACATTTTCTCCCATTTTTACTGTGCTCTTCAGTGTGTCAGATTTTTATTTTCCATATTCACTTCCTGGATGTCTCAAGGAAAAAGTAAAAGAATGCCTCACCAATTCTAAACATACTGAAGAATGACTGTTAGAATTTTTTTTACAAAATAACTGTTGACTTTATTCACCATGCAATCTGAGTTAAAATGTCTGAGATACTGCAACTGTGATGCCACCTTACCTGTCTGGCCTAAGACAGAAACCATTCATTTGGCCTTATAGAAAATAAATTTAATAAATGCTGGCATGAACCTATGACAAATGGTTTCACCAAAAGCTTAAAATATTCATGCCTGTGCAATCATTTTTCTCAGAATAAGCAAAGGGGCTCTTTCCAACAAACAAAGCTTCAACACATAAATCACCTGCTCAGAATCCCTCACCTGCAAGCCATGTAGACATAATAATTTAAATCTGTAACTGTGTTCTGGCCAAACCTCAGAGGAACACAAAACAGAAGGGTTAGAAATCTCTGAAACCACAGTTTACTGAATTATGTATAAAGCCAGGCAACTGATTACATAACAAAGAAAAAGACCAATATACAAGTGTCTTAACCTAGTTCTCTTAAGATCTACCTTAAAATTGAAAGTTCTACATTACAAATTCAAACTATAATTTAATTCCATTTTTAATAGAACCCTTAGTTCTATGCTCTTGCAAGTTTTATAAAGAATCATCTTGCTGGTCTAATACCTACAGTACAGTGTGAACAAATTCATCTTTTTCCATCTTTCATGATAACCAAGGTTCGTTAAATAAAGAATCTTCTTTGTAAATCCTCTCTGTACTCTTTCCATCCTATTAAAATCCCTTCTAGAAAACGTACAAAAGGAATTATTCAATTCCGTAACAAGTATTATAAAGGTCTTACATAAACTGGCTATATTATCATTTTTCTGCTGGAGGCAATTTTCAATAGTCTTCAAACCCGTTTTAAAGACATAGTAATTAATAACTATGTCCACATTTTTTGACAAGGAAAATATCACTAGTAATTATTAAACCCAAATCCTTATACTGACTAATCTTATCCAATATCTTATCTAATCTTATCCAATATCTTATCTTGTAGCATAATGTTCATTTTATGGTTGGTTTCCCAAAAGACATCATGATGCACTTTTCTGCAATAAGAGAGATTCCAACCCCAAATACTTATTATCCTAAATACGGATTCATTTCTTCAAAATCATTATTGCTTGTCACTACAAAACTTCTTTTACAGTCATCTGCATATTTATTCATCCAGAATGACTTACAAATTGGTATAGCTGGAAAAAAAAATAATAAACAGCAAAAAGCAGAACAATGAGCCCTGTGGTATTCTTCTATTAAATTTTCTGGCTTCTGAAAAATTTGCTTTTGACATCACTCTGTCTTCTATTTGTAAGCCACCTGATTACCCAGTTAATAGTAAATGAATTATATTTCAAATCACATAAAACTTTACATATTGGAAAATGAGCTAGAGTCAAATGCTTTACCTAAATCTAGAAATATGATACCACAAGAAAAGCATACATCTAGTGTTAAAGCAACTTGTTCACAAACATTGGTCATATAGGTTAAAACCGATCTTCTCTCTCTACAAACACATGCTGACACAGATCTAAAATTACTGGACATTTACTTTCTTTATAGGTGTGCACTAGGCTAAGCCTGGTCATGCATCCCAAATCTCTGACAAGTTCTGGTACCTTAGATAAGCATAAGCAGGGGCTTCGGAGATGAAACATTTACAAGCAAGGGACTGGGAGATGAGACATGGGTGCCAAGCCAGGGATGAGTTTCCTGCCCCCCCATCCAAATATCCAAGTTACACTTGAATTATGTTAGGGAGGAACTCACTCAGATGGGGAGCCTGTTCCAGAGACAGGGCAGTTTCTAGGATACATACCCGTCTCTCCATCAGGTCCTATTTATATCACTGACAATGTTTAAGTCTTTAGAACACATAATTATTGTGCTGCTTGTTTTGTGGATATGCAGGAGGTTCATCAGGGTGGGGTCTGACAATGTCTTGTAAGCCAGGCATATCTCCCCTCAACAGCCTGTAGGAGATGCAATACAGGGATAGAGCACTGAGGCAATTTGCATAGGACATGTTACTTATGCCCTGTATTCTTTTACTGGGGAACCTTTGCGGACATTCAAATTGTTGGATGTGCCTGGTTACGCACATATCAAAGGGGGGTCTTGCACTCAATGACAGGCTTGACGAATAATGAATACAGTGAAAAAATGGCCTCCTTGTACCTAGATGGTATACCTTTGTTTACAAGTTGCACAACACAGAATGATTTTCTCACTGCATTAAACATGTGATGGTCAAAGACTAGATTACTGTCTATTTGTGTTCCCAAGTCCCTGACTTCTAGGTCAGATCTTGGAGTGTGTTGTCAATATGACAGTTACCAGGGATGGATGCCCTCCTGAAGGATACTATAATGCACTTCTTGGCATTTAGTTTTAATCCATGGCTCTGACACCAGTTATTTGTCTGTGGCAGCCCTTCCTGGAGAACATTTATTTCAGTGGAGGATTCTATGAATGCTCCTGATTTGCAATCATCTGCAAATTTAGTAAGCAAGAGGCCAGTCACATTGGCCTTAACTTCAGAGAAGTAAATGCTAAAAAAGGAGCCTACCTAGGACCAATCCCCTTAGGACTCCACCTGTGATTGAACTCTTTGTAGAGGAGGACTTCCCAATTCTAAACTTCCCGTGTCCTGTCCGTGGGCCAGCTGGCTATCCACCGGGCAACATAAGGGTTTATACCTAACCTCTTGAGTTTGTCAGCAATGACCAAGTGGGGTATTGTATCAAATGCCTTCTGTAGGTCAAGGTAGGCAATCAGAACTATTTTGCCCTCATCCACTGTTTTGGTGACCTTCTCAAAGAAGTCCACCAGGTAGAATAGGCATGCCTGCCCTTGACGAAAACAAACTGGGTGTGGCCCAGTGTCTGGAGGTTTCCTATGCCATTATTGATAATTTCCATGATAATTCTTTCCATGGCTTTGCATATCAGGCTAGTGAGACCTATGGATCTGTAATTTCCAGAGTTTGTAGATGGCCCACCTTTGTGCAGAGGGATGACTGTTGCTGTTCTCCATTCATGAGGCATGAAGCCTGACTGGAGGCTACAATTAAATAGCAATTCCAGAGGGCCTGACAGGTCATGTTTCATGCTATTTAGAAGGCATCATGGAGTACTGTCTGGGCGCATTGATGCAATATTCTTGGCCTTAGAGAGAGCATTAAGGACCTGATCCCTAGGGACAATAGGGGGAGTTATATTATTCTGGTATTCCTTAAGGGGAGATTGAGGGAGAAAGAGGGGCAAAGTTGGAGATTAATTTGTTGGCCAGTAGATTTGCTATATCTTCTGGCTCAGTATAGGTGGCTCTATTCACAATGAGTTCCGCACACAACTGTGTATTGCCTTTCAGGTTGCAGACATAGCTGAAGAGTGCCTTGAGGTTGCCCCTGGCTTGGGAGGTCAAATTTACATCAAATTTGGCTTTCGTAGACTTTATTTGTCCTTTGAGTTGTTTGTTTAGTTTAATGAGAGTGCTTTTATCCTGCCGGGTGCTACACTTCCTAATTTTTGCCCAACATTTTCTTCCTTCTATTACACAACCTATTGATATTGTGGTCCCAGCAGGGTGGTTTGTTTTTATGAGTTAGTTTTGTTCTTCCTGGTGGGTACAGCTGCCTATAGGCAACTATTAACATGCTTGTATTGGTTTCTGTGAACAGTTCCATGTAGGCAGCATTATTCTCAGAGTTTATGGGGGATTGAAATTTCCCCAGATTATCATTTAATAGTAGGAAGTTAGCATTTGAGCAATTCCTTAGCATTCCAGGATGATCTGGGGTTCTAGGATTTATGTTTACTTCAAAGGAGACAATTCTGCAGTCTGACCTTATCAGAGAAGACATTACACTAGGGGGTGTGCAACACTCTTCCATATTAGTGAGTACCAGATCTAATACGTTTGCAAGCCTGGTTGGTATATTGACAATCTGGCCCAGGGAAGTTTGCGTTTACAAAATCCATGAATCTCTGTGCCTGCATGTTTAGTGTTGTATATGATACCCAGTTAGTAGTGGGGTAATTAAAGTCGCACATGAATATGGTATTGTGTGAATGGAAAAGCTTTCCAATAAGTTTAAATACATGGTAGTGGTTTGCTGGGTCATACAGGGGGACCTATAGCTTGCAAGGAAGTGGTATGGGATTTTGCTATGGTGACTTTAACATGAAGAAGCTCAGGTGCATTGTCCTATTTGCCCAGACTTGAGGTATATTTATTTTTTATATAAACTGAGACACCTCTATCTTTAATCCCTATCTGTGTAGTAGCTGGTCTAAATGTGTGGAAGGTATTACAGCCTTGCACTGCCAGTATGATCTCCATGGCTTCAAACCATGACTCAGTGAACATACACGTCATCATTCTCTAGGGTCAGGAGAATTTGTAGGGAGTGGAGTTTTTTGTTTAGACACCTAGCACTGAGCAGTAACACCTTTAGATTTTCCTGGTTTTTATTTCCTATGTTGGAAGTACTTTCAGTTGGGCACTGCCTACAAAATGCACCATGGGGGAAGACAATGTTTTAGCTAATATTTGAAAGCCAAGTGATGGGAGGTGCAGACCATCCCTGGCAAAGCAGCCTGATCTGCTGACCATCTCCTTCCATGCTGACAAATACTGCACCCCCTTAGAATGACACCAGAAACAAAGCCAATTATTAAAGTCAGTCATTTTCTGTTCATAATGTAGCATCATCCATGGAGAAGGTAAAATGCTGCTCAATGCTAGACTCATACCAGCCTGGGACACATATTCCGACAGCTTCATAATGTCCCTCTTCATACACTCTCTGGAGACACACCTCCAGTTATTTACAACTATATGGACTATGCCCGAGTCATACTGGTACTTCTGGTCCAAACCTGAGTACATGAGTAATGTGGCAGATCCTTACCTCAATAAGCAACTGACAATGGCTTTCTCCTTACTCAGTCTGGTGAGAGGGACATCAGTGTGTCCCACAATGTTTTCTCAAATGACCAGAATATGCTGGACTGTGTGGTGGCTTGCCTTAACAGGCTTGGAAGTAGAGGCTCCATGACATGTGGCTGTATGTGTTGTGGGTGTTGTTTTGAAAGAATGCATTCAGGGATGCTGAGAGTATTTGTCATGTGTACTCCATCTAGGAGTTCTTTGGGTTTAGGAAGGTTAACATTTAAGTGCCTCAGCATATGTGGGTCTATGTATCTGCTTTGAACTGTGTGTGTGATAGGTGCAGCATGTGTACTACTGACAACCTGCTTGAGACATTAGGAGTGTTTTTATATGAGAGCTTTGCCTCCAGTGACATTCTGTTAATACATACCTCACATACTATATAATTTTGTTTGAGAATTAGACGGTTGTCAGCAAACATGAGGCAATATCTACATTGCCTCAGGATACCATTATATACCAAACTGGTAACAGAGAGAGCTGGAAACTTCATATCAATGACAATAGGCCCTTTTTTATTGATTAGACAGTTGCAGTGTGAATATAAAGTAATGTCAGGAGTATCTCTCTGGTTTGAAACTCTGGGGGGCAGTGCGTGTAATTGCAAACTAGTTGCCCTGTGTGCAATTAGGTAATGGTGAAATTTCAAGACTGCATCTACAGGAAAAATGTCAACTCAGGGTGTCTGCATCTATGCAGGGTACTGACAAATACTTGAGGTGAAACTAATAAGTAGACCCCAATGATTTAAGGATAAAGTATTTAGGGAGATATTCTGGAGTTAGGTTAGACAGCAACCAATAAGCAGTATGTACTGAAGGGAAATAATTAGCTTTGTCAAGAATGATGAGAAAAGGGGATTCACCTGATTGACTACTGCCTGGCTACTACTAGTGCTTTTCTCAACACAGCTGCAGGCTGCTAGTAAACAATGCTTCCTTGCTTCTTCCCTCACGAGAAGCAAAACAGCAGCACCAATCCCAAGATGAGAAGCAAACCACAGGCTTTTTGATGTTCAACAGTCTTGTCCCAGATGATGCAAGGGTCTGTAGGTTTGTTGTAGCCTTTTCCTGCTACATGCCTTGAATAGCAACCAGAACAATCAGGAAGGTCAAGTACAGTCATGCACTGCCCAATCAGAAATGGTTAGGAATCAATGCACTCTGCTCCTTCTCTCACCAGGAGCAAAATAAAATCACCAATTCTAAGCTAGTACCTTTGAAGCAGTTATAATGCTTTCTGGTGATCAGCAGTCTCCAGGAAATAATATCCATATGCACCTTCTCTCACCAGGATCAAAACAGAACAACTAATGTCCAGATGACCTCAGAGGCTGAATATGGGCCCTCCAATAACTGGTAGTCTTGGACTAGGTGCTACAGATTTTAAAGGTAAGATAGAAAAAAAGAGGGTTAATATCCTGAGAGTTGCAGTGTGCACTAAGCAGTTAAACATGAAAGCAGGGATAACTTAAGCTTTACCAATCTAAGTGGACAGTCACTAATGTTAAGAGTAAGATAGACTGCAAGGGGGTGGGTGCTTTGTATTCTGGGTCTATGGAAAATACATTTAAACAGCTGAAGGGAAGTGATTTCACAAAATGATAATGTTGCATTTACAACAGCCAATGATAGAGAAAGGGGAAGGAAATATGTGGTCAAATTAACATTAGGGGAGGCAACTGAAAAGACTGCTGAGTTTAAAAACCCAACAGCATCAGATTGGGTGGGTGGGGAAACCTAGTTTCTGTGCGACTCACAGGAGACACAGCTATGTTCTATTTCCTACTTTAATATGCAATTAAAAGCAGAATAAAAGTAAAAGACACTGTAAAGAAAATAAAACATAGTATACAAAAAGTACAGTTTTGTACCTACCATAAATGTAGATGTCCGATAGGTATGCATCTGCAGTCATAACATATGGTTTGTCCTGCCTCAGGCAGCCCTTCGGTCGGCCGGATTCCAAAGTCTGGGTCTGGCCTCGGCTGATGTCGCACTTCACCCGACGTCATAGCTCCTGGGGTATAAAGGCATCAGCCGACGCCATTTTCCTCAGTGTTTCTTGCCCCAGATGCCAGGTGCCCTCTAGGAAGGCTAAATTTGGATAAATGTAGAAAATTCCAAACAGTAGTAAGCAAAATATATATATACATATGCACATACAAACAAATACACCATAACAGATTCCCCCAGCTAGCTAAAAGAGGGGTAAGCACCCTAAGAATACCACAGAGGGGAAGGAGAGTGGGTAATCCTGACTGCAGATGCATACCTATCGGACATCTACATTTATGGTAGGTACAAAACTGTACTATGTCCTTCAAGGATGCATCTGCAGTCATAACATATGGGTAGAATACCATAGCCAAACTGGGGGAGGAGGCACTAAGATAAAGATGGTGTAGTTAAGATCCCCTGTAAAACTGCAGTTGCAAAACCTGCTCGGGATCTGGAGTATAAAGGAAGATTGTAATGCTTGGCAAATGTATGCACGGAGCTCCAAGTAGCAGCTTCTAAAATGTCTTTGGTAGCCACTCCTCATAGGAAAGCTGTAGTGGTGGCTGTGGCTCTTGTGGAGTGAGGCCTGATATTTTCAGGAGTTGTCTTTCCATGAAAAGAGTAGCAGAATCGAATGCAATTTCCTATCCATTTTGAAATTGTCTGTTTGGAAATTGCTTTTCCTTGCACTCCTGTTGCATATGCTACCAGAAGCTGGTCAGTTTTTCTGCTGGTTTTAGTTCTGTCCAGATAGTAGCACAGTTGTCTGTGTACATCCAAGGTGTGCAATAGATTTTCCCCCCTGTTCTGTGGGTTAGGGAAGAACGTAGGTAAATGAATAGCTTGGTTCAAGGATACCCTGGATACCACCTTTGGCATGAAAGTAGGATTGGTTCTCAGAGACACTCTATCCTGGTGAAAGATAAGGAAAGGCTACACTGCCATTAATGCCTGTAACTCGGATACCCTTCTTGCTGAAGTAATTGCTAGAAGGAAAGCAGTTTTCCAAGATAAGAACTGTAAGTCTGCTGATGCTGCTGGTTCAAAAGGGGGAAGTGTTAATTTTTCCAGCACAAAATTGAGATCCCATGCAGGCAGAGGTGGTTTCCTTGGAGGTTTTACATTTTTGATCCCTCTTAAAAATTGTCTGAGGAGAGGGTGAGAGAAGATAGGAGGATCCATGTTGTACTCTGCTGAAATTGCTGAAGCATGAATCTTAATGGAAGAATAGGACAGGCCATTGTGGAACAGTTCTGCTAAGTATTCTAGGATGTGTGCTAGGTTTGCCAGTGTGACATTTGTACCCTTTGATGCACTCCAAATGAGGAATCTCTTCCATTTAGCTGAGTATGTTTTTCTTGTGGAGGGTCTGCGAGCCTCCAGGATGATGTCCTTGACCCTCTGAGATAAAACAGTTTGGTTTTGTTTTATGCAATTTTCCAGGCAGTTAGCTGCAGCGTTTTCAAGTTTGGATGCAGGGTCTTGTAGTTGTTCTGCGTTAGAAGTAAAGGCCATAGAGGTAGAGGCCATGAGTTCGTCCGAGACATGCTTCTCAGTAGCGGGTACCAATGCTGCCTTGGCCAGTCTGGAGCTATCAAAATCACCTTTGGCTGTTCCTCCCTGATCTTCAGTAGAACTTTGTACATCAATGGGAGAGGTGGAAAGGCATAAACTGTCAGGGTCTTCCAGCTGAAAGAAAGGGAGACCACCCTCCAGGCTTGTGGGTGGTATTCTCTTGAGCAGAATTTCTTCAGTTGGTGGTTGAGTGGGGAGGCGAACAGGTCTATCTCTGGCATTCCCCATTTCTTTGTTATGTTTTTGAAGATGTCTGGATGCAGCATCCATTCGTGAGCATCCGTGGTAGTTCTGCTTAAGCTGTCTGCTAGTGAATTCTCTTTTCCTGGTACGAATCTGGCCTGCAGTTGAATGTTGAGATTCAGGCCTAGGTTCCACAGGTCCATTGCCATCCGGCATAGAGGGTAGGAATGCGTGCCTCCCTGTTTGTTGATGTACCACATGACTGTGGTATTGTCTGTCCTTATCAGCAGATGTCCTTGCTGGAGGAATGATTTGAATGCCTCGATTGCATGCTTCACTGCCAGCATCTCCTTTAGATTTATGTGTAGATTCAGCTGGTCTTGAGACCATAGGCCTTGGATACACTTGTCTTCCATGTGTGCCCCCCAGCCTAGGTCTGAGCCGTCCGTGGTGATGGTCTGCCTTGGTTGTGGTTTGTGGAAAGGCAACCCTCTGTTGGTCTGGCAGGCCTGAGCCCACCACAGGAATTCTTTTTCAGGCATGGAATGATTGGTATCATGGTTTCTAGACTGTGTCTGTGTTGAGACCATACATTCCTTAGGTACCATTGTCATTTTCTCATATGCAGCCTGGCATGCGGGATCAAGATTATGCAAGATGCCATGTAACCCAGGGCCTGCAGGACTTTCCTTGCAGTAAGCTGAGTTTGTCTTGTCAAAGCCATGAAGTAGACTGGGAGTTGCTTTTGTTTTTCTTCTGTGAGAAAAGCCATCTGAGTTATTGTGTCCAGTTCTGCTCCCAAAAATGTTATCCTTTGGGATGGCACTAGTCTTGACTTCTGGATGTTGACTGTGTATCCCAAGGCTTGTAACAGTTGTATGACATAGGCCAAATCCTTTATTATTTTTGTCTTGTTATCCACTTGTATTAGGCAGTCGTCCAGGTATGGGTAGATCTGAATTCCCTGAAGCCTGCAATGTGCAATTACTGATGCCAGGCATTTCGTGAATACTCTGGGCGCAGTAGATAAGCCAAAGGGCAATGCTGAGAATTGATAATGCTCTGATCCTGCAAGAAATCTGAGGTGTCTTCTGCAATCTGGTCGTATAGGGACGTGCAGGTATGCCTCCTTGAGATCTAGAGTCACCAGCCAAGACTCCTTGCCCAACATGGGAAGAAGTTGCTGTAGGGTCAGCATCTTGAATTTTGGTACAATGAGATATGTGTTTAGTGCGGACAAGTCGAGAATAGGCCTCCATTGAGTTTCTTTTCTTGATACAAGGAATAGTCTGGAGTAAACTCCTTGGCCTTCTTCCATAGATGGTACCCTTTCTATTGTTCTCATCCTTAGTATGTTGATGATTTGTTTTAGAGCCTCTGGCTTCTGGCTTGGTGGAAGGTTTGGCATTCCTCTCTTTTTTGGTAGAGTGTGGAAGTGAAACCTGTAGCCTTTGTCTATTGTTTGCAATGTCCATTTGTCTCCTGTAATGCAATGCCAGTTTTTTGAAAATAAAGCTAACTTTCCGCCCAAGGGTGCTTCCAGTTGCTCCCTGGTAGGCGGAATCAGAGCCAAGTCATTGTGTCTGTCCTGTGGAAGTGGTTGTAGTCGCAGCTGTGGCAGTACTCCTCTGGTTGGCAGGTTACCACTGACGTCCCCTGTAGGCACCCCTTGATTGACCTCTGCCTCTTGGGCGTCTATTTCTGCCTCTCTGTGCTCTGGAGGTGTCTGAAAAGGACCAATTCTTTGAAGGCCAGTTTCTGCTGAACCTCGGAGGTTGGACTTGCAGAAAATCCTTGACTGTTTGCACAGATTTAGCTTTTTCTTCCACTTTCTTTAGAATCTCCTGTGCAGGGGAGCCAAATAAACTTTGTTTCTCCATAGGGGCATCTAGGAGTTTAGACTTGACATGGTCTGGCAAGGATTGCTCTTTTAGCCAGGCATGCCTTCGAATCACTGCTCCAGTCATAGCTGATCTAAATGAAGCCTCCAGTGCATCATAGCCACATTTTAAGAAATGATTACTGACCTGCTGAGAGTTGTGTACCAAATCCTGAAGGGACCTACGGTCTAAAGGTTCAGGAGAGGAAAGCTTTTTATTCAGCTGATCTAACAAAAATTCCTGGTACTGTATCATGTGAAATTGACAGTTTAAAGCCCTGGCAGAAAGAGTAGCAGATGTATAAACCTTTTACCCCATCTCTAATGCTCTTGACTCTCTTTCAGAGGGTAGGGGTTTTTGGCAGTGGCAGCTGCAACACCCTTTGGGCCCTGAGAAATAGTTTCTGGGTCTGCAGCATGGGCCTTATACAAGTGGAAGTGAGAATCCGGGACCCTGTAATATCTGTCAGGTTTGGCAGGGGCCGGGGGAAGAGAATCAGGGGCAGAACTGGCATCATTGTATGCATCATCAACAACTGATAGTACAGGTGGTATGGCTAAAGGCCTATGCTGTGGCAAGTGTAAAAAAGTCCTTAGCCTTTTCCTAGAATCAGAAAAATCCTGACCCTGCCATTGAAAGTGTTCCCTCATTGAGTGTAAAGTCTCCCCAAAGGAAAATTCTTCTGGGGGGGAGGCAGAAGGAATTGAGTCTTCTGCATCCGAATCCTCATAAGGTGAGTATGGTCCTTCCTGATGGTCTGATAAATCTGATCCATCCGAGGAATAGTCGGAGAGAGGTTCAGGGGGTTCAGTCCTAGGCCTTTTTTCAGGAGGAAGTTGTGAGGCCCTGTCTGGGTGAGGTTGGGATCCCCTAATCAGAGATATAAGGTCCTCAGCAAGGCTGAGAATCTGAGAACTTGAGGAAGGTCTGTGAGAGGAAGCTTTTGTTGGTAAGGCCTTGGAAATTTTAGCTGCTTTAGCCCTGGAGAAGGCCTTAATAGACATAGAAGCAGAGGGTCTAGCTGCCCCACGTGCAGGAGTAGAGATGTCCAACGGAATGGTGTCGGACAATTCTTGTGCGCCTGCTTCTTCGGTAGGAATTTCTGTAGCCGACTCAGTCGGGGCCTCTGTGGCCTCGGTTGTCGGAGGCATGCTTTCGGCAGAAGGAAGAACCGAGGAGTCGGTTTCAGCTGAAACAGAGACACTCGCGGTAGGCCTAACCGTGGTTTCAGCCGAAACCGCGGGCCGCGAGTGTCGGTCCTTTTCCTTGCGTTTTTTGGCTAAATGTGTAGTCGGAGTCTCCGACGGCATTTTATATGCAAAAGCGGAACCAAAAATCTCTTCTGCAAACTCCGACCGACGTCTAAGTGTCCGTCGGTTGAAGGAAGCACAGGCTAAACAAGCTGATACGTCGTGGTCTGGGCCTAAGCAAGGAAGGCAGTAAGAGTGGAAATCCTTATGAGGTATTTGTTTCCCACAAGTTAAACAATTATTTACTTTGTCTGACATCGGCTGAGGCAAGAAAGAGTCCCCAACGGGGTACTTAGCTTTTTTAGAAGTCTTCGGTAGCTGAAATCTCTGGATCTGACCGACCGGCACTTGCGAACAGCTTCTGCTTCGGGCACCGCGCGGCAAGAAAGACTGAGGAAAATGGCGTCGGCTGATGCCTTTATACCCCAGGAGCTATGACGTCGGGTGAAGTGCGACATCAGCCGAGGCCAGACCCAGACTTTGGAATCCGGACGACCGAAGGGCAGGACAACCCATATGTTATGACTGCAGATGCATCCTTGAAGGACATCATAAGGAGGCAATGAAGCAATACAAAATACAAGAAAGCAAAAACAAACTAGATTGTTAGTTTATAACCAACCCTTTCATTTAATAACCTTTGGAATAAATGTGCTTCTTCAGTCAAGTTTAAACTGGATTACAATGATACAGTTATTATAGAAGGATTTTAAAATCAGCCAACTTTCTAATAGATTGTTTTACGATGAATTCCTCAAAATCAAAATTTCATCATTATTTAAAATCTTGCCATCATGAAAAGTTGAAAATCTATTCTCTTCAAAAATTCCACCCATTGCTCTTCTTTTAATCTTGATATTTTTCACAAAAACTACAGAATTACATGCATACAAAGTATTCACATTTTCTGTTAATACTTCTGAATTACAACCAGAGTATTTCCACATCTTTGGTTAAATGCATATCTGAAGCGGTCTTCTGAGCTAAGCCAGGTACCTATTCACTTTGTTTGTCTAGTGGTTTGTTTGAAACTTCATTTAAAGGAGCCCTGTACACACTACCAGAAGTCTGGGGCAGATTTCCAAAGAAAGAATGATGGTCATCTGCCATTGTTTTGCCTTTCTTATTTGTATTTTCTCTCTTACTTTGCCTATTGGATACAGTTTCCTTTCCTTTATCAGAGTGTAACTCATGTATTTTCCCACTTTTAGCCTTTCTTTGTCTTCTACAGATGTCATATGTTTTGTTTTAAATTTCGCCTTTTCCCTCTTTTCTGTGATAGTAAGCACTCTAAAGACTTAATATCAAGACTTAATATCTCCATCCTGTCCAGTCATTTTGTGATTTCCTAAATTACTTATGTTGACATTACCAGTATTATGTCCTCTAGTTATATTTATGGCATTAATGGCTTCCACATAACTCAGTATTCTAAGTTCTACCTGCTCCTATAACCTATCTCCCTATTTTTTCTTTCGTTAGAGTTATTCACTACATCATTTATATATGCACATTACTCAAATCTGTTCTCATTTATCCAAAATAATTAACTCTATCACATCTTCTGCTGAGAGATTATCATTATTTTGCTTTGCAGAAGGCTCAGAGCTATGTGCATCTACTTGTCCTTTACTGTTATTATGCCGGATGTTTCCCCTCAAAATCTGTCTTTATCCAAGAGCTTTTATCACGTACAATCTTTGAAGTATAGTTTTTGTTTTTACCAGCAGCTAGTCTCTTATTTACAAAACCAACCAAATCATTCTTCCAGGATTTTATAAAAGTAGTCCTGACATGCATTTTGTGTTTTACATGTACATTCATCTACAGCTAAGGTCTTTCTCTTTAATAAATCAATTAAATCATTTAATTTTAAACAACTAATGCATTTACTTTGAATGTCTTATGTATTATTTAATATGAATGTACTACACCCTGCATATTCATGTAAAAAGTTATTATGCAACAAATCCTCCAAAATGTTTTTATTTAAATTATCCATATTTTCAACAGCGAAGAAAAAACATGGAAAACTTACTAACTTCTTATACTAACTTAAACTGTTACTAATAGATAATGTATTCCTTGTATCCAACTAATATAAATTTGATTGGGTTTTACTTACAGCAGCTTATGATAATGTATAGTCAGAAAATTAGAAAACCACCACGACTCTTGACAAACTCACCAAACTTTCAAACTCCAGAGTCCTGAATTCCTGGTATCACAGTTTCATGAAATGGTGCAAAGACATGCAAAGCACATCTTTGCAACTTAGCACTGATCTGAGACATACCTGATTACTAAGGTCAAATTTAAATAGCCCCCATTTCCACTTCCAATTGGCTAAGCACACATACAAGCATGCATCTAAAGTTTTATTAGTTGTACTCTGCTTCAACACTTAAAGACAGTTTAAAAATGTAAGCATGTTATTATCAGAGAGAGTGTTCTAAATTATCTATGCAATTAGCCCCACTCTGTATAACAATAGCATACATGGTCATGCAGTTAATGTTTTACTGCAAACTATACCATGTTTTATTGATCAATATATTTGGTAAAGAATAAACAGAAATGCAACAAACAAGACTTACCTATTTTTCCACTGATGAGCCTCATTCACAGAGTTATGTCTAATGCCTGTTATTCTTAAATGTGAACCTTTGCAGAGTGCGATTTTAACTTGATTGGAGTGCATATAATCCATCAGTGATGGCTGTGTTGCCTTCTTGAACCATATGCATGACTCATGAACTCTGTTATACACTAAAACAAAAATATTAATAATCATAAAATAAGAATAAGCACTAACATTTGCTGTCAACATTTTTTGTTCTTAAATAAAAGTATCTGTATAAAATTAATACATCAGTCTGCATGCCTACTAGTTTTTCAAGGCAGTGACCAATTTGTTTTTACATAGTAATGTTTGTGTTAAAACAAGGGCAAGTCCAAGGAATACACTATTATAGCTTACAACTTTTGGGAGACTAATCTTACTCAGCGTAGTCATCAAGAGCAATACAGCAAAGACGAGGTGTCAAAAGCTGTTATATACAGCCTAAGCATAGGTGCTGCCACGTCTCAGCAGCATACATCATACAGTTAGTCAAACACTTCCTTTACAGTTCAGTGGACATCAGACGGAGAAAAGAAGTCCTAACAGTCTCTTTTCCCAAGCCTACATCATGAAGACAGTGCAGAATTGGGCTCCAAAAGTATTACAAGAGGACAAACATGATTGCTAAATGTTAAATAAACTTCAATGGTCAACATTTTCTGACTCTCTAAAAAGAAGTAAAACATATCTGAGAACATTCAAAACATACCAGTAACAGTTTTGCTAATTTATTTATTTTATTTAGTTAACGGTTATTAACTGGGTAGGTGTGCTAGTCCAAAAACCCTTTTTAGCCATGATCCAAAAACACTCAAGCAATTATTGGTACATAGAGCTAAATTTATTTAACATTTATCTATTATTTATTTATTTTTTATTTATTTGACATTTGTTAACTGGGAAAGTCCGACTGAGCTACAACCCTTTTTCAGCAAAGGCCCGGGGAGAAATGCTCCAAAATAGTATACAGCAGTTTTACAATAATAAACAGTAAACAATTTCTACAAAAAATACAATAATAAAAGAGAATAAGTATAAAAAAGAAACACTTACTCTCAAACAGTAATGCTGTTAATTGATAATGTACAGAATTTGCTAAAATTAGGTATATAAACTTTACAAGAAAATTTTTCCCCAAAAGAAAGAGATAACGAGAGATGAGGAGGTGACAGCTGAAACTACGAACAAGGAAACAAACAATGTGGGTTTCTTATATAATTTTGCAGTAGCAGACAGGTTAGGTGTACTACATAAAGGAAAATTAAAAAAAAAAGAAATGATAGTATGAATGAAAATAAGATATATAAGAAAGACAGGGGGAGGGGGTTCAGAAGAATTATTGTTGGAGCACTATTAATGATTTGCTGATCAGCTGTAGTATGACTACAGGGCTAACAAATTACTCAGACGTGGAAGAGTGAAAAACGTGCCTTAACGTCCAGATTTTTTGCCTTATATTTTTGGTCTTTTCCTTGTAAAACTGTGGTTTTCCGGAATATTACAGAGGTTTGACTAAATGATGACCAATATCTGAGTTTCAGACTTCATATCCTTCAGAAAATGCATGCTAATACAAAACCTGTTATTTATCGAACTTTCTGTATTTATAAAACAGTTTTTTTAATTTATTTCCTGTTTTTGGGTCTTTGTCTTCTCTTTATTATTTTTACTTTGTCCATGATTCATGTACTATGAGGTTAAGAGATATAGTATAGAATATACACAGAAAAAGGGCCATGTCATTTGCACATTTCCAGCTCCCATCCTTCGAGCTTACCTTCTCTTTCAAGGAACGAGAAATCAGTCATATTGGTACAGAATTTATGAATGACCATCCAAATATCTAATTCCTTTTTAAAAGAAGACAGACAAACCTGGCTTAAACAGTGAGATACACTAATATAACTGTGGCTGCATATATTTGTCTTAAGACTCCTCATTAATGTTGCTGTGTATGAGTACTGTGTTTAAATGGTCTACTATTAATTTGCTTTGTAAACTATATTCAGTATGATTAATGTGTTATACAATGAAATATATCACATCTAACATTAGGTTTCTTTCTGCACAACCAGGACACAGCTGAAACAGATCCACATGGATCATGCCACTTACCTGGCCAACAACAAATTAATAATTGTAAGGAAATTTCTAGTCATAAGCATGACACACCATCTCTCTTTTCTTCATTGCTTACTTATTTATTCATCTGCTTACATCTGTTCCATAAAGCTGAGTTTTTGAACATCTATGCATTTCCAGTACAGTGCATGTCTGGTAAGTTAGCAATCCATTGACAGTTCCTCGTGTACCATGTTTTAGTGACTATCACACAATCCAAGCATCCTATTTACTGATTTTTTTTCCCTTACTGTACTCATTTACTAAGCTGGTCAGGTGGCATAGAGGGCTAAAGTGCTGACTAAAGCCCAGTTGACCCAGGTTCAGTCATTGGCACTAAACTGACAGAGCATCAGGGAGGGATTGGTGTACTCATCCTGGGTGGGAGGGCATTCACCGATGATGCTCTCTTAGGGCAGGTGTGGTCCAAATAGGGGAGCTGCACTATTGGATGAGTGTGAGAGGTGGGGAAGGGAGTGAGTAGGGCATATAAAGGAACTCCCACTTCCCAGAAGAGATGCAAAGAAGGCTGAGCTTTCAGAATGCCCTTAGGATCCTTGACTGGCCCCATTCAATACCAGAGTAAGTTTGGTGGGGCAAGAAATAAGCTGGTAGATCCGGCATGAACATGGGACACTGTGGTGCTGAGACAGTTAAATAATGTCCCAAATGAGATAAAAAAAAATTTTTTTTAAAGTACTTATTTGCTATGTTAGCTGACTGATACAAATGGAATATTTTGGCTGTGACTTTGAAATGTGAGGCAAATCATACATAGTTAAATACAATCTTAAGAATGCAGACTTGCTAAAATACTAGCATTTTACAAGGATCAGTATACAAAAAATACACATTGTATATTAGCTATGTTATGCATACATACATTTTATTAGGTATATACAATTAATCTACAGGATACACAGTTATATCTTGCTCATATTTTATCATATTGTTATTTCTCCTAAATGATTCAGTAACCTTTCATTGAACCACAGTGTGATGAGTGCATCTCAGCGAATGGGATTTAAAAGACATGTGAGGTTTTGTAACATCAGTTAGTTATATTAGTTTAGGGTTATGTGGTTTATCCACTGCATAGTGGTATAATGAGCTTGCCCCATATATAAAAAAATATCAGTGAGAGACCAATCGCGCAGATAGGCTTGGTAAGTCAAAGGTCAGTTAAATGCAACTCAATAAAATGATTGACAACCAAAAGAAGTAGGTCTCATTTGTTCCCCCACATAGAGTATCAGTGATAAGGCAAGAGTGGTCTAGAAGGGACTGTCATCCAGATAGACTTAAGGGTGTCTTGTGCCCCAGCCCACATCCACTCCAATTTTCTGCTGTGGAGGTACTGAACTGCCCCAGGTTGAGAGGTCACACAATGCCATCCCCTCTTTCAGTCCACTTTTTTACCAGGGCACAGGAATATTTATATGCAATCCTCAACCCTAACCTGGTGGTTGACTTGAGCAACTGCATCACCATGGGGAACTCTATTACCTCCTAAGGGCTACAATTCAGCTTAGAACAGCTAAGCTCATTTTCTTTCTAGGATCAGTACCTGCTATCATGCAAGCATCTGCTTGCACAGCAGCAACTGCTACCGGGAAACCACAACTCCCCCGCCCCACTTTCAAACCTAGAACTGATGAGATACATGCTGCTCATTTCCCATCCTCCATGTCCAGCCCTGCTGCACTCTAGCAGCTGTTTGAAACTGGATCATAAAGGGCCAAGCTGGACTTCATCCCTCTGCAACTATCGAAAAGAGATTGGAAAGTTCTCCCAATGCTCTGGCCAAATTTCTCCTAGAAGTATAAATATCACTTTGGGTCTCCCATGAAAACAGACCACAAGCCTAATGGGACTAACATGGTCAACAAAGGATAAATAAATAATATAGCTATTTGCCATTAGTTTAACTGTAATGAGGGTAGAGAAGGAACTTCACCATTTCGATGCCACTGACAGCTGCAGGACCTTGAAGAGTATTATTTTGCTATTGGCCAGTATGCTTATTTGACTTTTTTTTCCAGCTTTTCTGTGTTGCCATAAACTGCCTGGATTTGTGATGCCCAGAGCTCATTGCGCACCTGCATTTAACCATGCACTGTATAGAAAAAAATATTTTTCAGCCATATTTTTCTCCATAGCACCTAATCAAATCACTACTAATTAGAGTGGCTAGCAATATCTGTAGCTGCACTGTGCTCAATGGGTCATCATAGTAACATCAGTCCACAAATAGGTTCATAGGTTGTACTAGGCTATCTGCCCTAGGGCATTTATAAGCCTAGCCAGAGTGTGTTTGGCTTTCGCCACCCTTTTAGATTAGTTGACTGTGCCTCTGTATAGTAGGTCACAGAAGATAGCCCTTTTGAGGTTAGTTTACTATGCCTCTGTCTAGAAGGGACACAGAAAAGATCCCAGGGGTAAACCTACGATCTCCCATCCACTCATCAAGATTTCTCTTGAAGAGGGTCATTGAGGGACTCTGCCTAACATGGATTGGGATTTTGCTCCAGAGTGAGGGGAGCCTCTGGGATATGAATCTGTCCCTCCAGCATGTGCTATTTATTTCTGTGCTGAGGTTTAAGTCCCTGGAGTGTGTAGCTCTAAAGGATTTGGATTTCCTGAGGTGGAGCATGTCCATTAATTCTGGGTTGAACATGGCTTTATACGTCAGGCACAGATAGCCTCTAAGTAGGCGGTAAGCAACTGAGTAGAGCTGGAGTTTCTTTAGCCTAACTGCGTAGGGCATCTGTTTGAGTCCCTTGATCCTCTTAGTGAGGTACTTTTGGGGTCTTTCCAGTTGCTGCAGGTGTCGGGTAAGGTACATCCCAAATGGGGCATTGTATTCAATTATGGGCCTGATGAGTGATGAGTAGAGGGGCACAATGACCTCTCTTGATCTAGATGTGAACCCTTTCGTGATAAGGTGGACTATATAGAAGGTCTTTCTAACCACTTTGGCAACGTGATTGTCAAAGGAGAGATTGCTATCTACTTGGGTTCCCAAATCCGTAATTTCTTCTGCCGTACTTAATGGATTACCACCTATGTTGTAATTTGTGGGCACTTTGTTTTTCCCAAAGGGGATGACTATGCACATTTTGGCATTTAGCTTTAGGCCATGGCTCTGGCACCAGTTATCCGTCTCTGTGAGACACTTTTGCAGGATGCTTGCGTCAGTCGGTGAGTCGATTACGGCACCCAGTTTGCAGTCATCTGCGAACTTGGTGAGCCATAGTCCTCCAATGTTAGCCTATACCTCAGAGAAATACATACCGAACAAGAGAGGTCCCAGGACTGAGCCTTGTGGGATGCCACTTGTAACTGGTTTAGAGTCTGACATGGCACCTGCAATTCTGACCATGTGGTTTCTATCCCTGTGCCAGTTTGCAACCCATCTTGTGACATAAGGGTTGATATTTAAGCTGGTGAGCTTATTTATGATGCCCGAATGGGGTATTGTGTCGAAGGCTTTTGCGAGGTCCAGGTAGGCTGTGTGGACTACCTTCCCTTCATCTATGGCCTTGGTGACTGTTTCAAAGAAGTCGACCAGGTTCAAGAGGCAAGATCTGCCCTTAACAAAGCCGAATTGGGTAGGATCCAGTGTTTGGAGGTTCCCAATGTCTTTGTTTATGAGTTTCATAACAATACGCTCCATAGCTTTGCAGACCAGGCTAGTCAGGCTTATAGGGCGATAGTTTCCGGGGTCCGTTGTGGCATCACCTCTGTGAAGTGGGACCACTGTTGCTGTACGTCATTCCTTGGGTACATATCCTGTAGTAAAGGCTGAGATTGAACAGTGACTTTATGTGAGGGTTCAGTTCTTGGAATTCGTGTAAGACGCAGCCCCGGACACCGTCCGGTCCCATTGATGCTGTGTTTTTTGCTTTGGAGAGGGCAGCTCTCACCTGTGCATCTGTGATGTCAGGGAGGATACACTCTGTTGGGATAGACATTTGCTCTTTTGGGGGGGAAGGGGGGGAGAAGTTTGCACTGAACCTGTCTGCCAGGATGTTGGCAATGTCTGTGGGTTCAGTGTATTTTTTGTCATTTTGAACTAACTCAGAGCATATCTGGGAGTTGCCACCAAGGTTCCTGACATAACTAAAGAAGGCCTTGTGATGAGCATGCAGTTGCCCCACGTTTCTCTTTGCAGTTAGCAGTTGCTCTGCATAGTGTGCATTTAAAAGTGACTTTGCACAACTAGTTATTTATGTTGCTATGAAGTCCAAATTCTATCTCATTTAAGTGAATATAGTACTGTATATTCAAACAAATTCCCCTAATCCCTGGACTAAAACTAAGGGCCAACCTGTTTGTCTTCCTTCTGTTGTCAGCCACATAGCACGTGGTATCCTTACACAATGTTGCAACAGCCTAATGCTCACAGATAATTAGCTTTTACATAATATATCTCTTACAAACAAAATGTGTTGTAAATATTTAACACATATGGAGGCATCACACTCACAAAAGAACACAACTGTGAGCATTATATAAATCCGAAACACTCTTCACCAACCCATACTAAAATGTCTTATGCAGAAGCTCTAAAAAGTCCTATCCAAAGACTACTAAATCTACAAAGACTAGGTCTCACTGAAAAATAAAACTCCCCAGGGTCTTCATCACTTCAACTGTTCAGTTAGTTACACCATACATAGTATTTTAAACACAACAATGTCTTAAATACGTAATCATTCATTTAAATCTTTTCTGTATGGTAACTTATCCTCAGAAACTCTGCAAATTCTTCTGGAACTGCTTTGATCCCATTCATGATGACATCTTTTGTTACAAATAAAACAGTAACAAACAAATCTGCCTTCCTTGCTTCACCAGGTTCCAGGGACTTACATTCCTCTTTATCCTTACTTCTACACTTCGCAGAATGTTTGTATCGCTCTCCCATTTGTTCCACGGGGGAAAGCCAGGCATTTTCTGTCTAAGACAAAGCTTACTGTCAGTTTATTCTTTCCTGGAAAGACCAGCACATCCATTACCCATGAGTTAAGTGCCAGGTGGTAGGGAGAAAATGAGCTTGCCAGTCCTTTGGGGTGACCTACCCTCCCAAACTGGAGCTCCCCTTCAGCAACTCCCCAAACTCTACTGCATTCTAATACTTGGAGAAGTGTGCATTCACATGCTGAATCATCTGGTTCATACAGCTGCACAATGACAACACATTCTCCCTAGACCATGCTCAACAACTAGATGTCACACAAGTGGCAAGTCACAGCCACCAAGATCCCTGAAGGTGGGCAAGATGGCAGCAATGCCCTCTCTGATCATCCCTACAAGTCTCAGATACTAATCAGTCTTGGGTTTCCTGTTCTATAGTAAGGGCATTATTTCTCCATGCCACATAGCTGGCATTCCTTTACTTGCAAGTTTTAACTTGAGTAACTCCCTTCTCATACGAGGGTCCTGTGCCATTATCCTCTGAGTTTTCACTGTAGAAGTTCTTATTTTCCTCCACCTCATAGGAAATAATGGTGATCTATAACAAGGGGGGAGAGGAGACATACTTAATGTCTTTCAGATCAGAGTAAGTTTAATTATTTATTTGACTAGACTAATACCTGGAAATAAAGCAGCAACACTGCCTTTCGAATATCTATTAGAAGACTGACATGGTATGCCCAGCACAATGCTACTCCATATACATATGTATGTACAAATGTACTTACTTTGTTTTTGTTAACAGAGTCAGCTGTGCATACCTAACCCCCATACATTAGGCCTTAATTAACAAGTGTATATTTGACTAATGTCACCAATATGAAATTACTGTTAGAATTTTTTGATACACAGGATATTATGCAGAGGGACAGATAGCAAGGCAAATATATAAAGCCCAGACTGAATATGACAAAACGCCAAAAAGGCAGAGAACCAAAATTAGTGACTCCTAAATGTCCCAAAACTAATGAATTAACACATTTGTTACTACATTTTCACAAAAGAAAAAAAATACCAACTGTTCTCTCTTTAGCATACTCATCAACTGACACTGATTTTCACAAGCATCTCTTATGCTTCCCTATGTTGCTCCCCACTTTGAAAAATCTAAGATTTTCAACAGGGCATGCACTGTCAGGAATACTAAATAATTCCAAGCATTGCATCGAATATTTAAAAAAAAAATCCTGATTTGGGTTATATGTCCCTTAAATATTCAGTTCTGACTCTAAGGGGAAATGTTGGCAAATATGCCCCTAGTAAAGGCAGACTACAGACTGCATATGTTAAAAAAACAAAACAAAACACTATTCCTGGGCCCCTCTCTACATGGGTCATTATTAAAATTTCAGATGAATTCAAGAAAAATCTGCAGATTCTCTCTCCATTAAATGTTTCACTTAGTCATCAAAAGTGACACTAACAAATTAACACCAAAACACTAATAAACACTTTCTTGCACTGGAAATGCCTAAACCAAATAATTAAATGCCAGGTCATGTTCTTGTTAAATCACCTGTGCTAGTGACTGCTCTGCCTCTGCTAACAGCCAGACACTCCCTACACCTCTCTTGCCACTATTAGATTAAATTAATTAAAAACTAGTGAACTACCATATTTAATAATCAAGTCAGGAAATCCTTCACATATTAAATGTGCTCACACTAATCTTTTGCTGATGAAGTAAATTCCTTAAGTAACATCCTTTTTCTCACTACCAAAATAATAATTACCTTTATGTGTACACCAGTCTCTCCACAATGTACAGAAATGTGTTTTGAAAGCTGCTCTTAAAAAGCCAAGGACAGAAGGACTCATTTTTTTCCTCCACTTGTTTCAGTTAAATTAGTTTTTTTTCC